>NC_039508.1:7467869-7698717 GCF_003672135.1 Ooceraea biroi
GATGTTCGGTAATAAACATTTCGACGTGGACACCCGTGATAACATATTTGTCGACGGCGTGCGATACATCGGTACACCCGGTCTTTACGAACTGATTTTCATGAAATGTCCTAACAAAGTCGTGTACACAGTTAATGATTTGCATGCGTACAAGAGCATGCTGCTGACGACGAATGCGCATAGACGCAAATACATCGCGCATGGTCAAGTAAAGAGCAACAAGGGTTACAAGTACAACCACGTAATCGCACCGTTACTGTCAATCGTACCTAAGAAGCAATCTGGAAGAGGATTAACTCGCGCTGTGACATTAAACGACAATGTGACACTAAACAACAATGTATCGATTACGTGCACTGGAACGATCCCAACGAACTGGTGGATCGTCTGCGATTGCTCGAAGCTTCGCGCCAAGTGGGAAATAACAACCATGATAATGAGATTCTGTCGATTATCGAAAAACTTCGCGAGGCAGGTCTCATTATAAATTAAATAGTACATCAATGAAACGAATCAGTCAATCGTGTGCACCAACATGCCAATCAACAAGTTTGGTGTATTACTTGAACGAAGGGAGGCACCGATGAACAATCTGTATTATGAGTTCAGTGGAGTAGTGAGAAAACTACGTACGTGCAAACGCATTGTGTCGCCACGCTGCTGATTTTGACGCACAGTCGCGCAAAATTCGTCGTGTAGCGCAGCCCGAGGCTGATACCGACGCTGTCAACAAACTATACGTGGAACAGTACGTTAAAATGTCGTGGAATCAACATGCAGAATTTGAGAGGAAGCTGAGTATTGCGTTCGAGGAGGATACGCAAGCGTTATGGGCTGCGATAAAGGAGCTTCGACTACTGCTATCGACTACTGCTGCATCAGAAACGACTAATAGAACGGCAACGAACGGCCAACGAAAAGTGTCGAACGGCTCACGAACGACTTAGGAACGGCTCAAGAAAGGGTCTGGAACAGCGACGAACGGGGCAAGAACGGCTCTGGAAAGGCGTCGAACGTTTACAAACAGTTTGAGACATATAACTACACGCCTAACAGTCGTTGATTGTATCGCCAAAACATGCGATCGCGAAAATCCGATGGACGTAAAAAGATTGTCAGTTCCGAGAAACGGCGACTCGTCGAGGAACTGCATGCTCCGGCGAGAAGAACTTTTCCACAAAGACCGTCATAGTCTGCGGATACCATGACCTGTGGCAAGCTGACATAGTGGAGATGTGCCCATACTCACGTTTCAACAAAGGCTACAATTATATACTCACAATTATAGATGTGTTGAGCAAATATGCATAGGCCGTACCGCTCAAGAGTAAATGCGGAAGCGAGACAGCCGATGCGTTTGCAAAGCTATTTCGAAAGAATGGAAGTGTCCAAACAATTTGCATACTGACAGAGGAAAGGAATTCTACAATGCTGACGTGCAGCGGCTCCTGATGAAACATGATATCAATCACTATTTTACGTATTCACCCATGAAAGCCTCGGTCGTGGAACGTTCAATCGTACGCTAAAGAACGACATGTGGAAAATGTTTACGCTCAATGGAAACTATAGATGGATCGACGAACTACAGCAGCTCGTCGCAAAGTACAACGCGCGAAAACATCGGACGATCGGTATGCGACCCATCGATGTAACGGCCAAGATCGCGGATAAACTCTTGGCCACGGTGTACAGCAACGTAAAGATTGCAGCCCCGGCGCGATTCACAGTAGGTGACCCGGTACGCGTCAGCAAGTACAAGACGGTCTTCGACAAGGGCTACACGCTAAACTGGACGACCGAGGTATTCAGAATCATCAAGGTGCAGACGACTAATCCCGTGACCTATCTCATCGAGGATTCGCGCGGCGAGCCAATCGCCGGAGGATTCTACGAACACGAATTGCATCACGTTGCTAATCCGAACATATATCTCGTGGAAAAGGTGTTACGCAGAAAGGTGCCGAGGTTTACGTGAAATGGCTGGGATTCGATGATTCGCACAATTCATGGATACACAAGGATAATGTAGTTTAGAAATATATTTCGTATTGTAGTGGAATATCTACGACAAAAAATATATACAAATTCATATGAACATTACAAAACCTGTATTTCCTATTTACATGGTATCCGATAATGCCCCCATGGTAACGTGTCGTTAGAACCGGCTATACCATAACGCTTATCGTCGTACGGACTTAGAGCGATTTCGGCTCTGACACAGTGTACACCTCATGCAATTTTGATCTTATGCATGATTGGCGTCGGCGTCACTTCCGTATGATCTTTCAGACACCGCGTGTAGTCTTCAAATGTTATCGCTTTCGATACGACATTACTCTTGACACCTTTCGCTTTTTTGGCGTCTTTCCTACTGGCCACTCTCACAGCGTACATCTTCGCTCTAAGCCCGACGAACTCTGTCATTATCGCGCCGTTGTTTTCGTCCTTCATCAAACCGGGTACCTTTTTATTTGCGAGTGGCATTCCATACACATTATCGACCTCGTAATCGCTCGTATCGAATCTCGCAACATCATGTTTCATTTGCTCGTACACGTCGTCGCACTCGATATGGTAAATTAAAACTATCCGTATCCGTGTACATGATCTTGCATTTTTCGCGATAAAGAGGTACCATATACTCGTGATGAAATTCGTACAAACACGTCTTAGATATGTCGAGTATGCACGAATTTCATCACGAGTATATGGTACCTCTTTATCGCGAAAAATGCAAGATCATGTACACGGATACGGATAGTTTAATTTACCATATCGAGTGCGACGACGTGTACGAGCAAATGAAACATGATGTTGCGAGATTCGATACGAGCGATTACGAGGTCGATAATGTGTATGGAATGCCACTCGCAAATAAAAAGGTACCCGGTTTGATGAAGACGAAAACAACGGCGCGATAATGACAGAGTTCGTCGGGCTTAGAGCGAAGATGTACGCTGTGAGAGTGGCCAGTAGGAAAGACGCCAAAAAAGCGAAAGGTGTCAAGAGTAATGTCGTATCGAAAGCGATAACATTTGAAGACTACACGCGGTGTCTGAAAGATCATACGGAAGTGACGCGACGCCAATCATGCATAAGATCAAAATTGCATGAGGTGTACACTGTGTCAGAGCCGAAAATCGCTCTAAGTCCGTACGACGATAAGCGTTTATGTATAGCCGGTTCTAACGACACGTTACCATGGGGACATTATCGGATACCATTGTAAATAGGAAATACAGGTTTTGTAATGTTCATATGATATTGTATATATTTTTTGTCGTAGATATTCCACTACAATACGAAATATATTTCTAAACTACATTATCCTTGTGTATCCATGAATTGTGCGAATCATCGAATCCCAGCCATTTCACGTAAACCTCGGCACCTTTCCTGCGTAACACCTTTTCCACGAGATATATGTTCGGATTAGCAACGTGATGCAATTCGTGTTCGTAGAATCCTCCGGCGATTGGCTCGCCGCGCGAATCCTCGATGAGATAGGTCACGGGATTAGTCGTCTGCACCTTGATGATTCTGAATACCTCGGTCGTCCAGTTTAGCGTGTAGCCCTTGTCGAAGACCGTCTTGTACTTGCTGACGCGTACCGGGTCACCTACTGTGAATCGCGCCGGGGCTGCAATCTTTACGTTGCTGTACACCGTGGCCAAGAGTTTATCCGCGATCTTGGCCGTTACATCGATGGGTCGCATACCGATCGTCCGATGTTTTCGCGCGTTGTACTTTGCGACGAGCTGCTGTAGTTCGTCGATCCATCTATAGTTTCCATTGAGCGTAAACATTTTCCACATGTCGTTCTTTAGCGTACGATTGAACCGTTCCACGACCGAGGCTTTCATGGGTGAATACGTAAAATAGTGATTGATATCATGTTTCATCAGGAGCCGCTGCACGTCAGCATTGTAGAATTCCTTTCCTCTGTCAGTATGCAAATTGTTTGGACACCTTCCATTCTTTCGAAATAGCTTTGCAAACGCATCGGCTGTCTCGCTTCCGCATTTACTCTTGAGCGGTACGGCCTATGCATATTTGCTCAACACATCTATAATTGTGAGTATATAATTGTAGCCTTTGTTGAAACGTGAGTATGGGCACATCTCCACTATGTCAGCTTGCCACAGGTCATGGTATCCGCAGACTATGACGGTCTTTGTGGAAAAGTTCTTCTCGCCGGAGCATGCAGTTCCTCGACGAGTCGCCGTTTCTCGGAACTGACAATCTTTTTACGTCCATCGGATTTTCGCGATCGCATGTTTTGGCGATACAATCAACGACTGTTAGGCGTGTAGTTATATGTCTCAAACTGTTTGTAAACGTTCGACGCCTTTCCAGAGCCGTTCTTGCCCCGTTCGTCGCTGTTCCAGACCCTTTCTTGAGCCGTTCCTAAGTCGTTCGTGAGCCGTTCGACACTTTTCGTTGGCCGTTCGTTGCCGTTCTATTAGTCGTTTCTGATGCAGCAGTAGTCGATAGCAGTAGTCGAAGCTCCTTTATCGCAGCCCATAACGCTTGCGTATCCTCCTCGAACGCAATACTCAGCTTCCTCTCAAATTCTGCATGTTGATTCCACGACATTTTAACGTACTGTTCCACGTATAGTTTGTTGACAGCGTCGGTATCAGCCTCGGGCTGCGCTACACGACGAATTTTGCGCGACTGTGCGTCAAAATCAGCAGCGTGGCGACACAATGCGTTTGCACGTACGTAGTTTCTCACTACTCCACTGAACTCATAATACAGATTGTTCATCGGTGCCTCCCTTCGTTCAAGTAATACACCAAACTTGTTGATTGGCATGTTGGTGCACACGATTGACTGATTCGTTTCATTGATGTACTATTTAATTTATAATGAGACCTGCCTCGCGAAGTTTTTCGATAATCGACAGAATCTCATTATCATGGTTGTTATTTCCCACTTGGCGCGAAGCTTCGAGCAATCGCAGACGATCCACCAGTTCGTTGGGATCGTTCCAGTGCACGTAATCGATCACATTGTTGTTTAGTGTCACATTGTCGTTTAATGTCACAGCGCGAGTTAATCCTCTTCCAGATTGCTTCTTAGGTACGATTGACAGTAACGGTGCGATTACGTGGTTGTACTTGTAACCCTTGTTGCTCTTTACTTGACCATGCGCGATGTATTTGCGTCTATGCGCATTCGTCGTCAGCAGCATGCTCTTGTACGCATGCAAATCATTAACTGTGTACACGACTTTGTTAGGACATTTCATGAAAATCAGTTCGTAAAGACCGGGTGTACCGATGTATCGCACGCCGTCGACAAATATGTTATCACGGGTGTCCACGTCGAAATGTTTATTACCGAACATCATTCCATCCTGACCGAGATAAACGCCGTACACGTTATCTATGCCGCTCTCTCGATCACCGCTCAGGACAGAGCTTACGTATTGTTGTCCTAGCGGACCTAGCTGACTGTGCAGCATCTCTCGACCCTCCGGTATTTGCAGCGTGTGATGAACGGAAGTTCGTAGCGATTCGTTCGTGGTTTCGAAATCTTCATCGGAAGAGATTTCGATCGCGGACCGTTCAAACGGTTGCGGCGCTACTTTCATCGGGGTAGAGGTTGTCATGTTGAATGGAACTCGTTTTCGCTTGGGCGGTGACGTTCTCGGTGATGCATCCAACGAGAGTTTCCTCTTATTATTATGTACCACATTAATCTCACTCTGCGGGGATAATGTTTCACTCTCTGTCTTTGGTATTGCTCATCGGTTCGTCGTTCTGTATGAGCGGGCTGGATGTATCGTCCGTGGTATTATCGACAAGCTTCTGCAGAGGTTCGATGATCGGTCTAAAGTGTCTCTCCAACGCGGCATCTTCCACCATCTTGCCAGTCTTTAGAGCGTGATGCTTCTTGCGGATGGAATCACTGATTTTCGCAATTTCCTTCACCATCCTCTCGCGCGCTTGAATATCTGTATCGGCAGTAAACGTCGCCATGTCGTAACGGGGTTCGGACGGTTCACCGAACACGTATTAACGGTGACTAACCACTTTATGGTATCGCAAACTCATTAAATCCGTTTCTATACCGCCCATTAGTGATCGCGCTGTCCTTGTCTATCACTACGAAACCGTATTTGCGTTGCCAACAATTGCGGCACAATGCGCAAAAATCATCGTACGACATGTCGGTATTCACGTGATCGTTGTACACATGTTTCAAGTTGGTACCATCCTGTTTAAACAAGATCAGCAGATTCGCGTTGTCGCGTATAAGATGCTTGGGTATCTTTGCATACGTCTGACAGAGATAGAAACAGTCGACGTTCGAGTGTCGCCCCATCGCAAAGTATTCTCTCACCGTATCTTACTTATCGCACGCCACGTCATCAAAGACGAAGATCGAGTTTGGACGCGCCTCGCTCGGTGGAATGACGTCACTGTTATTAGAAAACGTGAAATAGCCAATTTCTTCAATTGGCGACAATACATTTTCCAAGTACCGATATTTGGACTGTTGCAACGATTTCGAGTACACGTACACGTTCTCGAAACGTACACCGTGCGGACTTTCCAACAGACTTATCAGCACGTTGGTCTTGCCACAATTCGAGGGCCCACAAACAATCGCGCGTATCGTGTGTGGCAACAGTTTTCCATTTCTGCGTACCTCCTTCTCCGATAGCACCCGCGTTCTATCGTCCAAATTTGTGACGCGTATCATCAACGGTTGTCGCACGAATTGCATATTTGCACTTGCTAGGAAGAGGGGAGTCGAACGACTATTTATAGGTTGGCGGAATCGCGAAAGCCATCAGTACCACAATGTTTTTCACACTGTCATGTCCTTCCGATATTCGCGACTTAACCGCTGAACAGTTACAATTTGTGCCGAAGATCGTTCTGTTGCGAGCGTGTAGGAACTATATCGACTGCGTGTGGAACAAGCTTCTGGACCATATAAAGGCGGATTCGGAGGTGCAGACTTATCGCCGCTGTTACGAACATTACAATCAACCGTGGCAGCAAACGCACATCGACGGTCCAGCACCGTTGATCAGGGATTGTTACGCATGCCAAAAACGGTAGTGAGAGGTGGAGGTTTGCTGAATCGTGCGATAAACGCGCTTCCCTTCGAACTGCATATTCCGGGCTATCAGTTTTGTGGTCCTGGAACTCGTGTGGAAGAACGTCTAGCTAGAGGTGATCGAGGTATCAATCCCTTGGACGCGGCGTGTCGCGAGCACAATATAGCGTACCTACGTAGCAACGATCTTGACAACAGACACGCGGCGGATAAGATACTCGCCGAAAGGGCGCGAGAACGCATTTTCGCGAGGGATTCGACTCTGAGAGAGAGAGAGAGCTGCCGCTACAACAGTTTGGGCAGCTATGAAAGCCAAGACCAAATTGGGCATGGGTATGAAGACGAAGAAAAAGATGACTATCAGAAGAGTACCAAAGAAACGAGTGCTTCCGATAGCGAGACGCGGCGGTGTCCTGCCACTGCTGCCGTTGCTGGGAGTAATCGGATCGTTGGCTGCGGGAGTCGCGAAAGCGGTAAATGACAACAAGGCCGCGCAGCGTCAGCTCAATGAAATGCGCCGTCACAATCGCGCTATGGAAGGTCAGGGACTT
Organism: Ooceraea biroi; assembly: GCF_003672135.1. Lineage (NCBI taxonomy): Eukaryota > Metazoa > Arthropoda > Insecta > Hymenoptera > Formicidae > Ooceraea > Ooceraea biroi. The sequence continues at coordinate 7,475,504 of NC_039508.1, forward strand.
TATCTCGTTCCGTACAAGCGTGGAAAGGGTATTTCGAAAAAGAAGGATGGTGGAAAAAAAAACGTCAAAAAGACGATAAAAATGCCTACGGGTATAACCACCAATATACAATTGGAACACTTGGCTAATCGTATGCGCATACCGTTCTTCAGAGGTGTATTTATGCGTAATGCCCTACCGATGGACGGAGTTGGTCGAAACGAGAGCGGTATTGTGAATTTGGATGACGCGGAAGGCCCAGGCACGCATTGGGTAGCGTATGCGAAGCGAGGAGATCGCGTTATATATTTTGACAGTTTTGGGAATCTTCGACCACCGAGGGACTTGGTGCGCTATCTCGGACATAACGCGGTGAAAATTGAGTACAATCGTACCGCGTATCAAACGTACGATCAGAGCATTTGCGGACAATTGTGCCTGATATTTCTCCAGACAGTTGGCAAAACATTTTAAACCATAACATTCCGCGATCGACGCTCAGTATTCGTTCGAACATGTCGCTGACGCTTACGCTAACCGGGAAGAGTAGCACCCTCGCGGTAAACTACTTTCCCGCGATTGATTTGAGCGATGATGGGTACGAGCTCGGACTTATGGATTTTGAAACGTATTACACGATACCGAACGTGAATTCCTCGAATAATAAATTTTACTTTGGTAAAGACGACAAGGAAATTACTATACCCGAGGGATCGTACGAACTACACGCCATAGATGAGTATCTGAAGCGTGCGATTGAACGACACGTAGCTGGTTCCGGCGATAATGCCAAAAACGTCGATGATGAGGAGTATCCGATAGTGCTTCGTGCTAATCACAATACGATGTGGAGCGAAATCAAGTGTGCCTATCGAATAAACTTTAAGAAACCGAACAACATTGGATCGCTGCTGGGATTCTCGTCGAATCGGATATTGCAACCGCGAAAATGGCACGAATCGGACGTACCGGTCAATATTATGAACGTGAACATTATTTGCATAGAGTGTAACGTGACCGCCGGTGCGTACAGCAACGGTACGCGTGTGCACACGATACATGAATTTTCGCCGCGCGTGCTACCAGGATATAAGATATCGGAAATACCTGCGCAGATCATTTACCTGCCGATCATCGCACGGTGCATTACGGATCTGACGTTACGTGTTGTGGATCAAGACGGGCGATTACTTGATTTTAGCAGTGAGGAGATTACCGTCAGATTACACATACGACGACGACAACGATAGTGTGTGTAGTGTAAGATGAGGTGCTTGTTCTGAACGAAACGGAGCACGTGCGTGATACTGTTGTAAGAACTGCGGTGACATTCGATAAACAAAAGCTGCCGAACATTGACGTTTTCAAATCTAATACGAAAAAGCTCAGTGCATCAAACGTTGAATTTTTGAAATCTTTGGGCTTCAGAGTACGAAGTACCTAATCGCGGGGAAAAAATGATTGACATTTTGAATATCGGAGGTGAGCCAGTCTTCGACGATCGCATCGTCAAGATTGAGACTCATACGTATAATCCGTACGCCAACACGCTGTTTGGACACAGCGATGAGATACGAATACCCATACAGCAGTAAGATTTGTATACCTTACCGTGTCAGAGCTTTCTGTACGTCGAGGGTAAACTAACGACAAACAGAGCCATTGAGGGCTCTAATGTGGTATTGGGGAATAATTGCGTGGCGTTCATGTTCGATGAGATACGCTACGAACTTGACGGAGTGGAAATTGATCGCAACAAAAATGTTGGAATGACTTCGACACTCAAAACTATACATTGTTAACACTCGACAGAGGCGTGACCTTGGGTAATGCCGGTTGGGATACATATATTGACAATGTGAACGGAAACTTTAATTTTTGCGTACCGCTCTCTATGTTACTGGGATTTTGCGAGGATTACAAACGCGTGGTGATCAACGCTCGTCATGAGCTGATTCTAATACGATCGCGCAACGACAACAATAGTCTACTGGGCGATCCCGCGCTGGAGCCAAAGATTGAGCTGCTCAAGATACAGTGGCGAATGCCGCATGTGTTACTGAATGAAGTCAATAAGCTGTCGATGCTACGAGCCTTAGAGAGCGGACGATATCTGAGCATGACATTCCGATCGTGGGATTTGTACGAGTTTCCTCTACTACAGAGTACCACCAAGCACTCGTGGACTGTCAAGGCCGCGAGTCAGCTGGAGAAACCGCGATACGTGATCTTTGCATTGCAGACTGGGCGTAAAAATGTAATGTCCCAGGATGTTGCTATATTCGACGACTGCAAATTAATCAACGTGAAATTGTATCTAAACTCGGAATGTTATCCATATACGACGACCTGAATTTGGATTTTGAGAGGAACAAATACGCCATCCTTTACGACATGTAAAATTGCATCGTCAGCAGATATCTCTCTCTTTATAACTACGGACCGTAGCGAATGTGAATGATTAGTCCAGGGAAATTCGTCATGTCCGTACCGACGTTCGTGGACCTGCAGGGCTTCATCGTCGGCAGACACTTCGTCGTGAAGGAGTTTGCCGCTCTCAGAGAGGGATGTGTTCTCTCGCACTATATCTTTGGACCCTACGAATCGTGGTACGATCTCTTAAAATCTGAGAGATCGCAAGTTTCCTGGTTAACGGCGAACCATCACGGACTATCATGGGACGTTGGAACGATTCCGTACCGATGGGCTAGGCGTCTGATCACGAAGGCGGTGGTGGGCGCGGCGAAACAAGAGGATGATGAAACAGTACCCCTCGTGTACGTCAAGGGACACGAGAAACGCGAATGGCTGCACGATTTGCTTCAAGACGATGCGCGAGATGACGTATTCATTGAGACTTTGGATGTGGACTACGAAGATATCACTCCTTTACATAAATTAGATATAGTAAATACATTTCGATGTGGTTACCATGTGAAACATTGCGCCTTACAAAATGTATTCAAACTCTACAATTGGTGGTCGAACCGCCTGAAATAAACTGCATTCATTATTACAACTTGTGTCTGCGTTTTTATTCTATTCTGTTCTCCCCTTCTTACAGAACTCTCCATGCCATCATCGCACACGTCACGGTTTTCGTTGCGGATATTGATATATGAGAATATCAATTTAATCGCGGGGAACGTGCTTTAGCTTTGCTGACCATGGTTTTCATCATGCTGATAACCCTATCCAAGTCCCTTTATGGGCCTCCATCGCGTCCACTTAATGTTAGTTTCATTCAGTACAGTTTAAATCGTCGAGGTTCTGGTGTAGTCAGTGCAGGTCTTGTATAACGATATCTCGCGACCAGCGGCCTAGGACGTGGAGGCACTACTTGAGTTGTTTTTGCCACTGGCGTGCGGATAACGTATCCGCAAAAGCGGTAAGTAACGTATAACATTGACACGAATTCATATTCGTTAACACACACACGCAGACAATACTTGACACTCGCATCTCTGTACTCCACTTTTTATCACATCTTAATTTGTGTTCTGCACTTTTGTTTTAGTACCTACTGGTGGGTATTAATGAACTGGTAGAGAATGGTCGCCGCGAGCTGCGGCTTCTTTTCCCCGAGACGGTAGATTTTTTATCATCGATTAATAACATCTCCTGTTAGCATCATATAATGTACTTGTTTATTTCTTTTCAGACCGTCTATAGGCAGGATATAGAGATCGACGGATTTATAAATCTTGATAAGCTGAACTTCATGCGATTCTACCGCCGCCAGATGCGGCAGAGAGATCGAGATTACTTTGAAGAGAGATGGACAGCTACATGGGGGCAAGATATTTTTCATCTACACCGTTTGTTTAATGAGGAGCCATTAGAGGAGGAGGAAATTTGGTAGCAACATGTAGGGTTGCCACCATTTTGTGCGTTATTCATATATTGTTTCTAAATGTTTACATTTACAAACAATTAAAGATATATGATATTAATAAAAAACAAGATTTCGATAAAATGGATACCTTAATCTAATTTTTCCTCTCAGAACCTGTCACAAGAGAAAAAGTAATAAATTAATTTTTACCTTTCTGATTATAACGAAAATGTATTTCGAAATTGTTTTTTACATGTGTGAGAACATTATGTTTTATCAAATGTGATAATTAATTATTTAAATTTTTATTTAAAAAAATTCATATTATAATATAAGATATTAATATGATATAATATAAAAAAATGATTTACCTATGCCTGGGATCGAACCTGGGTCAGGCCTGCCATATGACCACTCGCTTAATCACCTGAACCACACACAGGTTCTTGTTTTTACATTAAATTTAGTTTATACCGTTTATTGGACGTAACATCGCGGGGCCAAGATATTTTTCATTTACGGCGCTTGTTTAATGAGGAGCCATTAGAAGAAGAGGAAATGTGGTAGCAACATGCAAGGTTGCCACCATTGTGTGCGTTACTTTATCACCGCGAAACACGTCGCGACGTATACAACGAAGAGGGTATCGGTTATGTCGCGCACGTGGATGCCCCTACCCACCCGCGGGCCGGGTCAGCGGAAGTGCCGAGATGCTGGATATTGGTTCCTTAGTAACGAATGCTATCATGCACATTCCATCACGCCACCCCGACACATGTTGTGTACAATGAGGTTGGGTTCGCGAATAGTCCGCGAAAATGTCGCGGTCCCTGCGGCCCTCCCTCCCCTCCCGCGAGTTAGGTCCGCGACATCACGTCACCCGCGAAACATGTTGTGTAGGTTTCTCTTACATCGCGCACGTACCGTGCATCCTCCCCCCTCACCCCCTCCCGTAGGTTAGGTCAGCAAAAACACTGCCACTATCCCTGCGGGTTGGGTCCGCGAAAACCCCTTCCCGCGAGTTGGGCCAGCAAATACTGTCGCGTGTGGGTTAGGTCAGCAGTCCTCCCCCCTCCCCGCGACCCCCTCGCCGTGTGACGTCGTACCCCCCTCCCCCCGCTGACTCAGCCCCCCCCTCAGATCCCTGGGTTAGAATCAGCTCCCCTAACCTACTTCTATGTATTAAAATATTTATTCGTATAAAAATATCTGCTTAATATTATGTCCTTTATTTTTTAATATCAAAGGCTAATATTTATAGTCCGTTCTTATTTCCAGAGGATCTAAAGTAATGTCTTAAGATGCTAATACGACTATGTGATTGGTTTCAAATATCTTATGATTTTACTTAAGATGGTCTTAAATCAGAATCAACAATGAATATCGGCCAAAGAGTAATAATAAAGTAATAGATTTTCTGGTTTGCATAAATACCCATTGTAGTTGGCGCAATTTGTTCATATCATTAGTTTTGTAGAGTCCTTTTTTGAAAGAACTTCAGGCGCGTATACTTGGCGCTTTTTTTGTACCTTTTTTTAAAAAGGTAATTTTGTCGTGATTTCACACATTTTGTAGTGTGAAGTAAGTTATTCTTTTTTATAATATATGAGGAGATGAAAGCCATAGTCCTGTCAGTCAAGGTTTTTAAAAGTATTAACTTACATGTTTATGAAATATAAAATTATATTAAGTATATTTATGCACAGAAGTCAATATATGCAAGAAAACAGAGTTTACCCCCGTCGTTTTTTATTTCGTTTAGTAAATAAATATGCATTCTGCAAAAAAAGTATCCGGAATTAGTTAATAAAACAAAAATTACTGGTTTATTCATCAATATTGATTTTGTCACCTTCAAAATAGACCCCATCGGATACAATACACATGTGCCAACGCTTAAGTCCTCAAAACACTTTTCAAACGCTGAAGCTGGTATTGCTTTGAGCTCCTCGTCGTCGTCGACGTGGTCTAGAGACACTAGAAGTAAAGGTCTGGACAATCTTGTCAAAGTTTTCATTGGCCGTAGATTGCTTTGAAGCAAAATGGCGGAACCAATCAATGCTATCACATCACTTCAAACACCATGAGCGCGTGGCAAGGTTTGGATTTGAGAAATAAATAACATACTACTAACAACATAAAATAATATGTTTATTTAACAATAGAATGCCTTGCCATTGTCAAGCTATTAAATACAGGTGTTTTTAAACGCCCTTTTGCGCATTCTATTTTAATCCTAAATCTAATAAAACGTTTCATTATTACATCTGAAATATTATGACAGGTTTTAAGTACATTACAGTGCAGATGTGCCATTTTATCAATGAAAAATGTAATCAAGTCATAGTTAACATTTTTTAAATACGGAATGTATCGTCGAAAGATGACTTTCATCTGGTAAAAGTAATTAAATGTTGCATTGTTGACAAAAAATAATGCATCTGTCCTATAACACTTAAGCTGTACTAATTTGGAAAATTTTATAGTAAGATCATATGTTTTTGATCCTGCAGATTCTAAACAATTAATGCAAATAACATTCGTCTTACAAATTCTAGACAAAATATAACCGCTGACATTATATAACGAGTTCATTTAACATTACCATTACATTTAATTCATGGTATAATAGTCACTTAGGCCGGTATTCATAGTCGGATCTTATATTTAAGACCGTCTTAAGTTTATCTGCAGATGTATAGATCATTTCATTGGCTACGGAGTATCTGAAGGTACACTTAAGACGGTCTTAAATATAAGATCCGACTATGAATACCGGCCTTACACGTGGTATAATACCAATTTCACCAATCTCTGTGACTGCCAGTGAATAATTGAACGCATCCTACTCTCCACAGTCGGTAACTGTCGACGCCATTTTGCTTCAAAACCAAAGATTGTCCAGACTCTTACTTCTAGTGTCTCTAACGTGGTCCTCTCCATCACGCCCTCTCGGTCTCTCATTCACTGGCTCTCTCGCTCTCTCATTCACTCGCTCTCTCGCCCTCTCATTCACTCGCTCTCTATCGTCATCGACGTGGTGCAACGTCGTCGTCGTCGTCGTCGTCGTCGACGTGGTGCAACGTCGTCACCGTCGTCGTCGTCGACGTGGTGCAACGTCGTCGTCATCGTCGTCGTCGTCGTCGATGTGGTCCTCTCACTCACGCCCTCTCTCTCTCTCTCTCATTCACTCGCTCTCTCGTCCTCTCGCTCTCTCATTCACTCGCTCTCTCGCCCTCTCGCTCTCTCACTCACTCGCTCTCTCATTCACTCACTCTCTCGCTCTCCCGCTCTCTCATTCACTCTCTCTCTCTCTCTCACCCTCTCACTCACTCGCCCTCTCGCTCTTTCACTCACTCGCCCTCTCGCTCTCTCACTCACTCGCCCTCTCGCTCTCTCACTCACTCGCCCTCTCGCTCTCTCACTCACTCGCCCTCTCGCTCTCTCACTCACTCGCCCTCTCGCTCTCTCACTCACTCGCCCTCTCACTCTCTCATTCACTCGCTCTCTCGCTCTCTCACTCACTCGTTCTCTCGCAAATATATCTTTTCTCACTCCAACTTCTTGCACTACATTGCGTCATACATTTGTCGTACACCGACCGGCGGAGATACTGTCCGTATATCCGTGTGACTTACACATGACGGTCAGGTCGATAAGTTAGAGTTTTCTAATGTAGAGCCTCTACATATGATCGTTATGTGTGATTCACACGGATATACCAACAGCATCTCCGCCGGTCGGTATATGTACATGCTATCTGGCGCACGCGAGAAAACCGATATTAGCTGCTGCCATCTCGTTGAAAAGAACGAACTGTACAAACGACGATGATAAGGACGTTTCTTAAGCGAAAATTTGCCTATTTCAAACTTTGCATCGCCATATCTCCGCTCGTAGGGCACATAGAAGAAAAACAAAAACACTTTTATTACATAATTCGACCCCAAGCTATTCATTGAGCCTACTTAGAAGTTGATCGGATCAGCCGTTACTGAGATCCGATAATCTAAGCGTCTCTGAAAACGTCGCGTCGCGTAACAGTACACGGTCGGTCTCGCTGCGCATATACTTGGCGCGAGACACTACCGTGTCTCTTGATTCTGTGGTGAGCAAACATCGTCTCAATTATAATCATGATTTTGACTGGTCAAATGTCAGAATCTTACACCAGGAAAATTATGTTAAAAAGAGAGAGATAGCCGAGATGTTTTTTTATTAAACGTAATGATAAAACGATTAATTCGCAGAATGACATTGAGAATTTACCTCTCGTATATGACAATATTTTGAAGGATGCTTGAATTTTTCGGCTATCTGAGACCTTGCTCATAACAAGTTTCTCCTCAGATGAGGTGGATGTTTGTCTGAATTGCTTGCGTGGTCTTTTCTCCTCTTTGTCTTGTTTAATTTTGTCGGTTACATTCTGCAAGTTAGTTTCGAAAAGTGTCTAATTAATTAATTATAAGGGTTTTATTTCATTGTACATTTCGTTATATGTATTTTTACTTTTAGAATGTGACTTATTTATTTTGTAATTATTGAACTGTGCACTTGAAAAGCACCAGAATCGACGGCCGAAATGTTGTGCTAAATTGAAATAATTCCATCGCCAGCTTGGTTATTAATAAAGGATTTTTAATACTAAATATGCACAGCACGGTTGTGCCTATAAATACATCAGCAACTCAAGAGTTCAATAATGATGAAGAGACTCAAACAGATATTCTATCACAGATCGAAGAAGAACCATATTCATTCATCACAACAAGATTTGTAAACTACAAAAAAGCTGTATATGGATTTAAGGGGTTATGCCACCTTGAACCTTTCAAATTTTCAAAAACAATTTTTTGCTTAATTTCAAAGTTTGAACATTTAAAAATAGTTTAAAACAAGTTGCATGTAAAAATTCGTAAAATTGACGAAGTTATAGCCATTTAACTGAAGTAGTGTTCAGGTCAAAAACCGGTACGGTCCGTTTAGCGCCGGTTCGGTTCGACCGCCTAGCGACAAAGGGCTTTTGTGTGTTCACCTTTCAGCACAGAATCACATCCTTCTACTTCGGCAGATGTCTATTATGGACTAGGCATCGCTGATTAGTAGAAAACGTAAGAATTTATTAATATTATATCGATGTAAACTCTTACGAAAACTGTAAAGTCGTTTTTCTCGAAACTACTTTTTCCGAACGGTGGGTCTTCTAACTCCTTTTGTAATGCACAGATCGCTTTATAATTTTACAACAATATTTGTTATTATAACAAGAGATTAAATGCCAGGTAAATCGAAATTCGAAGTAATGTTCAGTACTGTCACTGGCTGAGTCTGATGGTCGGACCGAAAATCTTTGTAACTGCACGCCAACCAATCGTTGGACATACTGCAGTTGACTTCTATCCTTTTTCCCCCCTCCCCACCGAACTACGCGCCAACAAATTGTTAGACTTAAACGCAGTGTGCATATTCCCCGATTACTATTAGTTAGAAGAAGCGTTTCGTCTAAAGATCGCCTGCAGACTCTTCAGTAGGGCTGTGCAGACGATCCCTTGCCCTAAACGTTATACACGAAGATGTTAGAAAAACTCATATATATTAAAATTGTACCGTGCAGAGTACCTGCGAGAAAGATCTGTAAGAGCCACCTCACGGCACATATTGAAAACACCTCATGTGGTGTGTGTCATAACAAGAGATTAAATGCCAGGTAAATTGAAATTCGAAGTAATGTTCAGTACTGTCACTGGCTAACAATTTGTTGGCGCGTAGTTCGGTGGGGAGGGGGGAAAAAGGAAAGAGGTCAACTGCAGTATGTCCAACGATTGGTTGGCGTGCAGTTACAAAGATTTTCGGTCCGACCATCAGACTCAGCCAGTGACAGTACTGAACATTATTTCGAATTTGTTATTATATTCTTTATCGGTTATCGGGAGCTTTTTTCGATTTTTTCCTCGTTTTTTTGGCATTAGAAAGAAGGCGCATTTTTTCGCCAAAATTCCACTTTTTTTTCATTTGTTTGTAATTTCCGTAATTTTGCAAAAATTAAAAAAGTAGCCCGATAACCGATAGCGACAAGTTCAAACATTAAGAAGCAGTTTAACTTTTTGCTTTCAGATAACATTTGTGAGCTGAATCAGGCCCACCACTGACTCCCGTTTTTTTTCGGCGCTCCACTGCAAGACATATATCTTTTTATTTATTATCATAATTAATGTCTTTTAAAATTGTTTTAATACTTCAAAGTATGGCAAATACATATACAAAAACGAAATTATGATTGTTGTTAAGATACATTCCACAGAAATTCACGAAAATGGTCTATTTTTGAGCGCGTCAAGGTGGCATAACCCCTTAAACAAATACAGTCGTACTTAGAATATTATAGTAATAAACACACTTAAAGAAATGGATTTTTTGCCATCAAAAGCCGACCAATGTGTCTTCTATAAAAAAGAAAACACTAATTTTTATGTTGTGACATACGTTGATAATATTTTAATTATAAGTAAAAGTAAAGAGGAAAAGGATAAAGTCAAATATGAACTAAAGAAAAATTCAAGGTCAAGGATTTAAGAACAATCAAATATTTTTTAGGAACATTCATCACATTTAATGCACATTCATCGCAACAGAAGTAAGAAAAAATATGCATAGAACAGAAACAAAAGTTGTTACGTGCCAGTTTCGACGTAATGTAACGTCAGCAACGAGGGCTGTGAAGTTTATAGATTTAATTAATTCTATAAATTTTGAAAAGTTTGGAGATAAGGCGCGAGGGTTCACCTGTGAGGCGAGGAGATTGTTTTACTTCAGAAAGTAACACGCTGCGGGCATATTACCACAGGCGAGCACGTGGGGAATATAAAAGAGTATGGCAAAGGGTAATTACATTTTACTACTAGTTTCGTTAATTTCTTTAATTGTAAATTAAAGCAATCTCAAGGGAAAACCTTCGTCATGATCAAGTGGAAACGGATTTCCAAGAGACTGATGTGAAAGAAGAAGAATAGCATATAGAGATGATTTTATCAAGATTTAATATGTCTGAATCTAATCCAGTGTCAATGCCATTTGACATCAATCAGCAATTGATCCAAGATGCAGAATCTAAGACTATTAAAGAAAAAATGAAAATGAAAAAAATTTCTTATAGACAAGTTATTGGATTACTCTATAGACCTTATAGATATGGACTGGCCTTTGCACAGTGGGCCAGAATACCTCAAAAAGTGGCCAAAAGTCAATGTCACGTTTAAGATGAAAGGAAAGTTTTTCCATAATGTACACACTTGGAAGCATCTGATATCCAAATTGTATACACGTTTCAATTATCTTTTGAACTTTTAGAGCGATTCAAATGAGACAATTTTCTTGACTTTCGTTAATTTTTGTTTTACTAACACTTTCCTATTATATGTTCAGAGCATCACGAATGATGATTGAACTATAAACTTTTTGTCTGTTATCAAAGAAAGTATATTTCAATATTTCAATATTAAACAAGAAAAAAAGTCGAAATTTTCTGTTGCTCTCAATGATACCTGTTTACATGCAATACATGCAATTGTTTGGAAGGTACCTAATATGGTAGTCTTTCAATCGAAAGTTCCCCGAAGTTCCCCTCCGTATTTAAAATTTGTCGATGTATTCAGTATTATTAGGTGTACAAATAAGTTTTAAAGCGTTTTTTGTGTGATGTATACTGCTGGTTTACAAATCAGAAATTCTCCCGCGGTTTTGTCACGTGACTGTAACCAATCCAGAGTAATAAAAACGACTCAGAAGTTGGCTCAGCATTCAAACGTTCTTAAACGTTCTTAAACGTTGGTAGGTGAAAGATGGCAAGCGACAAAGCATTTATTCGTCACTGCATTCGTTACGAATTTCACCAAGGGAAAAGTGCTGCAAAAGCATGTGCATCAATATGTTCTGTTCTTGGGGAGAATACTGTATCGAAAAGCACATGTGAATTTTGGTTCAGGCAGTGTAAAGTTGGTGATTTTGTGGTTAGCGATCGAGAACGTAGCGGTGCGGGTGCCCCACAGAAGATTGAACATGAGCAATTACAAGCATTACTGGATGAAGACTCCGCGCAAACGCAAAAAGAACTTGCTGAACAAGTGGGAGTAACTCAACGAACTATTTCTAATCGTCTACACGCAATGGGAAAGATTCACAAAGAAGGAAAATGGGTGCCACATGAACTGAGTCAGAGGAACAAAGATGAGCGTATCATGAAGTGTTTGAATCTGTTAAACAAACAACGTAGGAAGTCTTCTGTGGAAAATTGTGACGGGCGATGAGAAGTGGATATGGTTCGACAATCCCAAACGCAAAAAACACTGGGTAGATCCCGGTCAAGCAACGACATCAACACCGAAGCGCAATATTCTTGCTCCATGATAACGCCAGACCGCATATTGTTAATAAATGATATAGCCGCTAGGCGGCAGCTGCAATGACGAGTTTTCTCGTAGTCAATTTTTTTCGGAGATTGTATATAAAACCGTGACCAACAGAGATCAACACAATTCACTCGTTAGGTCAGTTAGCTGCCTCGTTGATCTATTTTACTGGACACTGCGCACTGACTGTGGTAACTTAAGTCAGGATTTGAATGATTTTTATTTTAATTCTTTGTCCATATAGTTTTCGATAAAACAATAATTATTTTTCTTTCATTCTGCTCATTTTGAAACTTAAATAGTAGTTTTTAATAGTTAGTAGTTTATTTACTTAATTTACTTATTCTTTATATATTCCTACTTATTACTTATATATATTCAAAAATATATTTCAATAAATAATACTTCGGACATGTTCACAAAACGAGAAATTATTGAGCTCTTCGATAAAGTAAGCTAAAGTAGACGACATAAGTGAAGCGGTTAATTACATCCTAACAAAACTAAATCTAAAAGTCGGAGATATACACACCGAGAAATATGATCAATTGAGAGTTGCAGTTAAGACTCTCAAGAGTAAATTCTAACTGAAGTGGGAAGCTTCGAAAAGAACCCTGATTCGATTTCATGCAAAAAATGCTGTGTGGTTGGAATCGGAGTTTCAAATACCAAATTTTTCATGTCCGGAAATCCTTAGCGAAAAAGTACCAAAACCAGGAAGACCAACTGTTGCATTCGATCAAAAATCTCAGAGATCTAAGACCAGATGCTGCAGCAATCAGCAATCAAAATGAAAATAATCCTCAGAAAATTTTAATGACATGTCGTCATGCTGCAAGATTATCAGGAAAAAAACATTTATTTGCGGTTCTCAAACAGATTCAATATAGTCCAGAAAAAGCATGTAAAATTAGAAAATTACTAGAAAATCCACAATCAAGCAGCGTTGTTAAGCTAACGCCAGAAAAAGCACTTTCCTTCTTACTAGACAGATCTCTGTTAAAAGAAGATTACGTTAGTATGCGTTTGTTAATCAAGGGACAAGGAGCGGATATTTTTCCTTTATATAATAGTGTTAGAGAAGCCAAAATTCTATGTAGACCACCCGCAGCAGCTATATCAATTACAGAAGACAAAGCTAAGGTTTCTCTACAAGGATTACTAGATCATACTGGAAAACGAATTTTTGATATGCAAAAAGAAGTTCTGCTTCAGTACATACAGCAGGTCCTAGATCCGGCTGTAAAAGAATTATAAACGGTCATCTGGTCATATGGTTTCGACGGTAGCACAGGTAATTCCTCATACAAACAGATATCAAAATGCAGATTTTAATGCAAGCAACATCGACGAAAGTATATTTGCTACCTCACTTATACCTTTGCGTTGGTTAACGAAAGATAATGTTATTTTGTGGAATAATCGGGCCTGACAGTCACAGTTTTGCCGTCCTACCAATTTGCAATATGTGAAAGAGTCAGCTGATATTATTGCGGCACAAAAAACCAGCATTGAAGCTGAGATTGATGAGCTGCAAGCTCTTGAAATAGATTTAAATAATATTAATGTGCGCATACATTTCATCTTGTTTTTGACTTTGATTCATGGCAAAGTGTTGAACATAATTACGAATACAAAATCTACACAAGCTTGTCCTATCTGTCATGCGACTCCAAAGCAGTTTAATGATCTTTCGAACACATCAATATCCACTTTGATGCCAGATCCAAAATCATTGTAGTACGGACTGAGTCCACTGCATGCTTGGATGCGATTCTTTGAATGCTTGCATATCTCATATAGGTTGGATATAAAAACATGGCAGATGAGAACAAAAGAACAAAAAACCAAATATTCGCAAAAGAAATTGTTAGTACAAGAAATCCTTCGCAAAAAGTTAGGACTGAATGTCGATAAACCGAAACCAGGAGGTTGTGGCAACACCAATGATGGTAACGCGGCTCGCAGAGCTTTCAAAAATGTCGACTTGCTAGCTAAGTGCTTAGGGCTTAATAACCAGTTGCTTAAGAATTTCAGAACAATTCTTATCGCTCTGTCTTGCCACCTACCTATAGATCCCACTCTCTTTGAAAGTCTCTGTTACTCTACTGCGGAAATCTATGTCAACCACTATGCTTGGTTTCCGATGCCATCAACTGTCCATAAAGTACTCATGTACGCTGCAGATATAATGAGGAATAGTTTATTGCCTATTGGAATGCTCGGGGAAGAAGCATCCGAAGCACGCAACAAAAATTATAAACAATACAGGTGCGATCATAGTAGGAAGCATGACCGCACTGGTAATCTGACTGATGTTTTTAATAGAATTATGGATACCTTCGATCCGATAATTTCATCATTAAGGCTTCTGGGTGGTCACCGCGGCCATGTTGAATTATGACGCCAGAAGCGAGGAATCACATGCTCAGAATTCTTGCGTACCATTTTCTAATAAAAAGATATTTTGATAAACAAACACTACAGATCGCTTCAGCATACTTGTAAAATATTCTAAAAACTAACCTTTTCTGTCAACAATCAAGCAACAGTCATAAAATGCCTGTAATATGAAAATAGTCTTGCGCATGCGCAGTAATGACCATATGACCAAGTTTCATATCACAGTCATCTTACGACTATTGATTGACTGAGGTTTGGAACCTTCTTGCTAATATAACAGAGAACTTACCACCTACATTGAACACGGAACATGAAGATGAGTGTGATTTAACTGGTCTCCCACGAACGTATAAAATTTTAGATGAAGTAGAGTTATCCGACAGAGAAGAAATTACCGATGAGTAATTTTAAAACATCTGACTATACTGCGTTCGCGGAGAGAACGACCACGCTTTTCGTCTGGTACGGTCAGATCCCGCCCTCTGGAGAGTCCACGCCCGCAAATGGGCGTGGCATCTCGTAGGCCAAAGCCGTTACACTGCAGTGGTGCCAGACTTGACACGCTGCCACACGTGCACACAATCGAAGAATCGTGTACGTGTGCCGCTCGGTGCTCAGGCATTGGCTGTGCCGAGCGCCGAGTGGCACACGTACACAGTTCTTCATTGTATGCGCGTGTGGTAGCGTGTCAAGTCTGACCCAGTGGTTACAGTCGGTAGAAGGAGCCCGCGCTAGCGCATACGGCAGTGGGTAGCGCGCTCGAGTCCCCCTCACTCTGCCCAAAACTGTGCGAAGCGTGGTCGTTCTCTCCGTGAACGCAGTATAGTGAGAGGCAAAGGGACTCACTATAAACAAGCACCCCATAGTACGGAGTCTCAAATCATACTGCAATTTCCACTTAGCTCCTGGAAACTACAATTTTTGTGTAGACTAATTGTAGTCATAATAAACCAAAAATTAATAATTTTTGAAATTTTTAACCACCATTTTGAGTCTGCTATTTTTAATTTTTTAATTCTGAATCGGATTTGACCCCGAAAATCTCCCAATAGCAAACTTTATCACGGTCGAAGCACTTTTAGCATTTCCGTCCGTCAGTTTGAATTTCTAAATTTCGTTCAGGTCGGACTCAGCGACCTCAGAAACCTCTGAATACCCATTTTCACCGCAATTGGAGCACTTTTAGTATTTTGGCCATTTGCTTAGGTTCGCTGGCCCACTGTGCATTGGCTATAGTTTCTGTACAGAAATAGTGTCGGGAGGAGGTTGGACAGAAAAAGCATGCTTTCCAGTACTTCTCTCTCTGCTAGTGTACGGAAATAAGCTTTGCGCATGTCAGTCAAGCGGCAGTTTGAAACATATGAACTCCTATTTTCAATTCACTTTTATCGATAAAAATGCTTTAAATGTGATATTTCAGCTAATCAGATAATTGTTATACTATTTTTAAAGATATTTTTAATATTTATACAATAAATGCAACAGATGTTTTCTGTGCTTGACCTCTATCTTACACACAACAATCACAATGTTCCACTGTATAGTATATGTTTCCGTACACTATCAGAGAGAGAAACAGTTCTCTCTCCAACCTCCTCCTGACACAGTCTGGCACGTATTGCCAGTCCATATCTATAAGGTCTATGGATTACTCTTATTTGAACCGAATCACTAGACCAGACATCAGCTTCGCAGTTTGTGTCTTAAGCAGATTTTCATCAAATCCTAGCAAAATTCATTGGATGGCAGTAAAAATAGAGTTAAATATCTGAAAGCCAATGAGTCAATCTGCTATGAATTCCAACAAAACTTAAATATGAAAATGTTTTGTGATTCCGATTGGGGCAATCAGCTGAATCACAGGACTTGTCCAATTTAATTTAATTTACTTGTTACAATTTAATAATGGACCAATATCCTGGAATTCAAAGAAGCAAACCACAGTCGCTCTCTCTACTACCGAGGAGTATATGCTCTCTTCAGCCCTGTCAAGAAATTCTTTGGATAAGAAACCTATTACATGAAATATCGGAAGATTTAGTTGATGCTCCAACCAAAGTTCTACATGATAATACGTTAGAGGTTGCATAGATCTTGCGAAAACGGCAGCATATCGTTCAAGAACAAAATATATCAATGTAAGGTATCATTTCATCAGAAAACACATTCAACAAAAGAATATGACTTTCCAACATGAGGAAACTGGTGGAATAATTGCCGACACCTTATTCAAAAGAATACCTAAAGAAAAATTGAAGTTATGTATGAAGTTATGTAAATCAAATTAATTAATTGTTGATATTAAATTCTAAGAGGGATGTTAAAGGAGAGCGTCTCAATTGCACACAGTGCAATTGCGCACATGGCGTACTAGACCAATCAAAGTGCTTAGTTTGGTTAGGTTAGGTTAAATGTGATTGATTTTATTGCCTAGTACGCCATGTGCAATTGTTACTCTCCCATGTTAAAGTATTGAATTTAATATGTTAATTGAGTTTGCCTCTCTTTCTCTCTCCCTCTCCCCCTCTCCCCCTCTTCCTCCTCCGGACAGGCACGGCTAAGAAGGAACTGCCCCCCTCGCGGTTTTTTCGCGAGGCGGTGGGCGAATGCCGGGGCAGGGACTAGGGGTCCTCTTCGGAGGATGCAGGGTCCCCGGAAGTTCTTCTCCCTCCTAGTCTGAAGAAGTCGACGATCGGGAGATGGCCGAAGACGCGAGAAGGCAAGGAACGGAGAGACCGGCAAAATTCATGCACGGTAACCTCGGGCAGGAGCTCGAGGGTAGTGCGAAGAAGACGAGGAGAGCCGCCGCATGGTAACCTCGAGCAGGAGCTCGAAGGTAGTGCGAGGAAGCGGATTTGAAATTGTCATACGTGTCGGCGACAATATTATAAGCATATTATCATACGAGGCAAGCCACAAGTCGGTAATAAAACTGTAATTTTCGACATTTTTTTCCGTTTTTAACATAAAGTCCAGTCAATTGATACGCATTTTTATGTGCATTGTAATTGTGGAAAGCATTTGTTGTTTCATGCAACCAAAAAAAAGTTTCAGTGGAATAAAGTTCATGGTAAAACAGACGACTTCAGGATCCCCTTAAGTCTTAAGTTTTACTGTTTAAGTTTTTTTATGTATTGCCGTCCTTAGTCTGTCTATGTGGAAAATATATACACGTTTTATACCACAAGTTTCAATTTATTTAATCAACAAAAAATCCATAAAAAACTCATCAGATGTAATGTACAAACGTATAAGTGTGTGCATTTATACATATAAGTGAAAAAAATCATATCTATTATCAATTTTCTGATATACATATAATGCAAATTTTGCTTACCAAGTTTCCACAAACAGGTAATACAATTTCATCACAGTTGGCAACTCTTGTCGTGTCACTGTTGGCGCGAGCCACTTTGTCCAAAATTCCCTCCATCCAAGTGCGAAACTTGACTTGATGTAAATAAGACTCATCGTCAATTAATTTTTTCATCTCTCTGGAAAAAATACATATATAATACGCTTTTGTTTGCGCAAACTATTTATTATCTAGCTAAACATTAATTTTCTATCATATATTGTTATGTATTTGTTACATTATTATATTATATTGTATTATTACATTATTATATTATATTGTTACGTATTTATAATTATATTACATATATTATATTCTTTGATATTAATTAATTTTGTATAAGTTGTATAAAGTTATATTTTGGAACTTTTTTGGTTCCATAAAATAAGAAATTCTTTTCCACAATTACAATACACATAAAAATACCAATTGACTGGACTTTATATTAAAAACGGAAAAAGATTTCGAAAATTACCGACTTTTATTATCGACTTGTGGCTTGCCTCGTATGATAATAATATATACGCTTATAATATACAGGGTGAGCCATTTTAAACAGTCCAGTTCAATATGTCGAAAACCGAGTCCGATAAAACAAAATGTTTTAGATGAAATTTGTAGGGTTCCGAGGGGGTCAAAAGGTGGTGACCTTGTGATTTTACCAAGATCATTTTTCGAGGACATGAAGGTCAACTTTGGTTTTTTAAATGGAAACTAGTATTTTTTATTGCATATTTGAAAAGATTATCGCATTTTACATAAGAAATATTTATGACTTGTGTGAGCTATGTCTAACAGTTTAGCAGTTATTCAGGCATGATGAATTTTTTAAATTTTGTTTTATTTAGTGACGAGGCTACTTTTCACAGTACAGGCCAATTAAATCGTCACAATTGTCATTATTGGTCGGTGGCAAATCCGCATTGGTATAGACGGATAGATTTTCAACATCAGTGGCGCTTAAATGTTTCGTGCGGAATTGTGAATGGCTACCTTATAGGACCTTATTTTATTGAAGAAACGTTAAATTCTGAGGTATATCTCCATTTTCTACGAAACGAATTACCCATTTTATTGGAAAATGTTGATTTAGATACCAGACAACGACTCTGGTATCAGCACGATGGCGCGCCACCACATTATGCACATCAAGTACGTGCATATTTAAATCATGCATTTTCCAATCGATGGATAGGTCGAAATGAACCAATATTATGGCCACCACGATCGCCAGATTTAACGTCTCCTGATTTTTTTTATGGGGCTTCATTAAAAATTGCCTCGTCACTAAATAAAACAAAATTTAAAAAATTCATCATGCCTGAATAACTGCTAAACTATTAGACATAGCTCACACAAGTCATAAATATTTCTTATGCAAAATTCGATAATCTTTTCAAATATACAATAAAAAATAGAGGAGAATCTCCTATTATGAGATATGCTCCTAATATGAGATAATGGGGTTTCTGCTAAACTAGTGAGCACCATCTGTTAGTTCCACCATGAACTTATTTCTCTTGGTGTAAAATGTATTTAGTGAAAAATTCATTGTTCGTATTGTGTTTAGCCTTTGCAAGAAAAGGTTTGTGAAATTGTGAACATGTCAAAGGAACTTGAGGTAAGTCTTTAAACCTTGTTTATTATATAATAAAGAAATGGTTGGCAATTAATTCAGTATGCAATGATAGAGTAGAATCGTAGTAACAGGAAAATACGTAATTTGTTGAATTACTTAATTGTAGAGGTTAGATTTCATGATCGCGGAACCACTAGGCGTGTGGTTCGTATAATGAGATATTCAAGGTATTCTTAATATGAGATAATTGCTCGAATATGAAGATTATGTAGTGTAATAAAAAGAAAGAAAATACTACGTTAAGGTTAAAGAAAAGTTAATACGAATTTATATTACGAAGTTTTGTGTATTTAATTTTTATAGAATCTGACTATGGAAGTTAAAGAAACGAGAAGGCGTCGACAGTGGAATTGTGAAGATTTGAGGAAGGCTGTGGCAGCAGTATTTTTATAAAACTATCTAATAAAGTTTTTTAATTGCACTACTGATGTATTTTGCACTTTTAACACCGATTTTTCGAGGTATCTTATATTAGGAGCACACTTTCTCGATCCTGCATAAAGCTCTTTTTTCAAAGTTTTTTAATTTTCAGAAAAAATAATATTTAAATTAGATTTTTCATTTCACCAACCTAAAGCTTATTAAATTCTCTTCAAGATAACGTATTACATTTTAAAATTCTACCTATAGATTTCCTTACATTCGACAAAATCGATATGGTATCTCATAATCGGGGATTTTCCTCTACTAGTTTCCATTTAAAAAACCAAAGTTGACCTTCATATGTCCTCGAAAAATGACCTTGGTAAAATCACAAGGTCACCACCTTTTGACTCCCTCGGAACCTTACAAATTTCATCTAAAACATTTTGTTATATCGGACTCGATTTTCGACATATCAACTGGACTGTTTAAAATGACTCACCCTGTATTTTGTACGTATATACAGAGTGACAAAGTATTGTTTAGACAGAGAAAAAGTTGAATTTCGTGAGCAGAAATTGTGTGGGGGCGCTGCTAGTCTGCCAGTGAGATAGTCATACAAAAGGTAAACAATAGACAGAGTTTGGCTTTATTTACACTATGGCGTGCAAACAGCAATATTCGATTGAAGACCGCATTTTTCTCGTGAAAACTTATTATAAAGTAGGTGAAAACATCACAGAATTGCTCCGCAAGTGGTCCACAGCATTCAAGAACCGGCCAAAACCATCTCGGAGTACAATCATCAATTTAATACACAAATGTGAAGAAACTGGTTCTGTCCTTGATACCTATAAGGGAAATATTGGGCCAAAAGTTACTGCAAGGACAGAAGAAACTATCGAGAGAGCCCGAGCCATAATCGACGAGAGTCCATTAACATCCTGCCGTCAATTAGCCAGCCAGCTCGAAGTGAGCAGAGAGACTGCAAGAAAAGTCATGAAAAAGGACTTGTCTTTGTTTCCATGCAAAATCCAGACAATGCAGCACCTCAACGAAGCTTCAATAACTCAAAGACTGGACTTCTCCAACACATTCATTGACCAATATGATAATGGCCAGATCGATCCCAACTTTATTTGGTTCAGTGACGAGGCCCATTTCTGGCTGGATGGCTATGTCAATCGCCAGAATTACCGTTTTTGGGGCTCAGAGAAACCACAATTCTCAATAACAAAATCTCTTCACCCTCAAAAAGTCACAGTTTGGGCTGCCTTATGTGGTCAAATGATTCTCGGTCCATTTTTTATTGAAGGAACTGTGACTACAGCTCGATACAAAGCTCTTCTTCAAGAGGAATTTGTCCCGAAGATTCAAGAATTAGGTATGGTTGGGGATTATTGGTTCCAACAGGATGGAGCACCCCCTCACAGAACGCGGGTTGTTTTTGATACGCTCTTTTCGACATTCAAAACAAATGTCATAGCCTTAGGCTACCCAAATCACTATCCCGACAGTATGCACTGGCCTCCATACTCCCCGGACTTGAATCCGCTTGATTTTTTTCTTTGGGGTTACATTAAAGATAAGGTCTATTACGAGGCCCCAAAAACAACGGATGACCTCAAAACAGCCATTGTTAACGCTTTTGATAGCCTTCATAGTGATATTTTGCCGAAGGTCATCAATAACTTTATCATGCGTCTTCGTCATGTCATCGCCTCCGAAGGCAGTCACTTCGAAAACCTCATCAATTGATTGCCTTTTATTTCAAGTAGACAATTGAGAAGTTGTATCTCTCTATCTCTTATCGTTCCCTTTAAATAAAACTTTTTGTTTGTCTAAACAATAATTGTCACCCTGTATATATATATATATATATATATATATATATATATTCTGTACGTAGAAAATGAGTAGCTATTGGTAAAGAGACAGAAGGAAAGAATATAAGGACGCTTTAAAAAGAGATTTCAGAAGTCTAGTAAAGAAGTTAGAATGGAAAAATAAAAGTTTGAGCATATGTACACTGCCGGCCAAAAGTTTGAGACCACCAGTGAATGGCAATGCATTAGCTTATTAAATACACTTTTCTTAAGGCACCTGAGTACTCACCGCGGCCATGTTGAATT
This sequence comes from Ooceraea biroi, assembly GCF_003672135.1. Lineage (NCBI taxonomy): Eukaryota > Metazoa > Arthropoda > Insecta > Hymenoptera > Formicidae > Ooceraea > Ooceraea biroi. Next base: position 7,497,615 of record NC_039508.1, read on the forward strand.
ATGACGTCAGAAGTGAGAAATGACACGCTGAGAATTCTTGCGTGCCATTTTCTAATAAAAAGATATTTTGATAAAAAACACTACAGATCGCTTCAGCACACTTGTAAAATATACCGAAAACTAAGCTTTTCTGTTAACAGTCAATCCACAGTCATAAAATGCCTGTAATATGAAAATAGTCTTGCATATGCGCAGTCATTCCGCATAACCAAGTCTCATATCACAGTCATTTTACGACTATTGATGGACTGTTAACAGAAAAGCTTAGTTTTCGGTATATTTTACAAGCGTGCTGAAGCGATTTGTAGTGCTTTTTTTTATCAAAATATCTTTTTATTAGAAAATGGCACGCAAGAATTCTCAATGTGTCATTTCTCGCTTCTAACGTCATAATTCAACATGGCCGCGGTGAGTACTCAGGAACCTTAAAACTATTTCTTTATATGAAGACGTGCACGATTTTGTGTTACTGCTAAATAGTCGTTAACGATTTCTTTTGTTTCATTTTTAAACAATAAGTGAAACACGCACATCTGTCGCAAATCGTCAAAGAGTCTGCCTGCCGTTATCTTTGTATAACGTTTGTTTTCCGATACCAATAGAATTATTTTCGTGATAACCACAAATAATAACGTTCATTTGTTTATTTTTAACAAATGTCACTCTTAAGAACATACCATTTCGGTCATACATATGCTTCAGTCTCAGTTTGCTGTCTTTCGAGTAAGCACGCATTAAAATGGGAAAAGTTCGCGAAATTAGTGTTGAAAGAGATCAGCCATCACCACACTGCATAATGAAGGCAAATCCAAGCGTGCTATCGCTGCTCAATTGAAATTATCAAAGACGTGCGTGCATCGTGCCATAGATTGCTTTATAAAAACAGGCAGTCATCAAGATCGACCGCGCTCTGGAAGGCCCAAAGTTACTAATAAACGTGAAAATCACTTTATTGTAGTCACTAGCAAGCGAAATAGACGACTTACGGCACCAGAAATCCGCGCAGAGTTAAATAAAAATCGCTCAAAACCTGTCTCTCTAACTACAGTTAAAAGACGTTTAAGAGACGCCAACTTAATTGGACGTATTGCCGTACGAAAACCATTGCTTCTTCCTCAAAACAAGAAAAAACGGTTGGAGTAAGCGTTGAAACATCGTGATTGAAGAAGACTTCAGGAAAGTGCTTTGGTCAGATGAATCAAAGTTTGCATTATTTGGTTCAAAGAGAAGAGTTTATGTTCGTCGTAATGCTAAGGAAAAAATGTTGCCAGACTGTATAGTGCCAACGATGAAGAAGCATGGCAGTGGTTCCGTTATGATCTGGGGATGTTTTTCTGGCGGTGGTTTAGGCGATTTGGTACAAATCAATGGGATCATGAAGAAAGAGTTGTATAAAAAGATTTTAGAAGAGAATGCTATTCCATCTGGCCTTCGGTTAATTGGCAATGGATTTACCATGCAACAAGATAATGATCCCAAACACGACTCAAAAGTGTGCAGAGAGTTTTTAAAAGAAAAACAGACAGCAGGAATTTTGAAAAATATGATATGGCCACCGCAATCTCCGGATTTAAATCCAATAGAACTTTTATGGGAGGAATTGGACCGAAAAGTTCGTGAGCACTGCCCATCTTCTAAAAAAGACATGTGGAATGTGTTACAAAACAGTTGGGACAACATCTCACCAGATACAATCAATAAATTAATTAATCGAATGCCAAGACTTGTAAAAAAATAATATAGTGTAAGGGTGGAATTTTCGACGAAAAAACTGTATAAGCATACTTTACTGTTTGAATTAAATTCCCTTAGATATATTCGTATTTTTATTGGTTTTTATTTCTTGAACTATGTAACGTTATATTAAAAAAATATAAGCATTTAAAATTATATTTTTGGTATTGATTTCGATTTCCGAGTAATAATTAAGGTGGTCTCAAACTTTTGGCCGGCAGTGTACATCTCTGACATCGTGACCAAGAGTAAAACAATATTAGTTCCTTGATATCGTACAAAAGGATTTCTTTCATCGTGTAAAAGGATTTTTCATTCGGTGCAACCAATGAAAAGAGCTATTTAAAAAAATCACTCATTTTGTCCCCATTTTGTTTCTAGAGTCGTCTGTATTACTGACGAAATAAATGACAGTTTTTAATGAAATCTTTTTATTGGTTGCGCAGAATGAAAAATCCTCTTGCACGATGAAAGAAATCCGTTTGCACGATATCAAGGAACTAATCTTGTACTCTTGTCCACGATTTTACATGGAATTTTCCAAACAATGAATTTTTTTATTACATTTCTAAATTCACTTCGAAAAGCATCATCGTATTCATTTAATACGTGGCCAGTGTGGATGATAGCCATTTCGTACATACAAAGCACCAAATTGTTATATTAAACACATTATTGTACGAGGTTAAGCAAGCCGATAATAAACCTGTAATTTTCGAACTTGTCTCGTTTCGAAGCTTTGTATATACGAAATAGCTATCATTCATATTAGCCACATATTAAACGAATACGATGATGTTTTTCGAAATGAATTTAGAAACGTAATAAAACATTTCATTATTTGGAAAATTCCATGCCAAATTTCGCATGTAATCGTGGATCTACAAAAGTAGAAGATTAATTCCTTGATATCGTGCAAACGGATTTCTTTCATCGTGCAAGAGGATTTTTCATTCTACGCAACCAATAAAAAGATTTCATTAAAAAATGTCATTTACTTCATCGGTAATACAAACGACTCCAGGATCCCCTTAAGACAGTCTTTGTGACTCACAGACGTGTATACTTCTAAATGGCCGTCTTTGAGTTGATAAAATCGTTAATACATTTTCGGACCTTTTCCATTTATAAAGTACCTATTAGCCAGACGGTAGAAATAGAACGATCTTCTTCTTCTTTTTGTTTGGTACCCAATCCCCATACGGGTTCAATACGGTCAGAAATAGAACGATCGGAATAGATGGTAATTCGAATAAGCTCCGATTAATAAGCCGCATGAGGGAAAACTTCAGTGAATAAACAAATCCTTTTTACGTGTAGTCGAATGTTATCATGCTGCAAGATGACTTGCCGCGTTTTATGGTCAATAAATGATCTTTTCTTCTGTGTTTCGTCACTAAACCGAATGAATTGTTGGTAATATTCAGCATTAATTTTTTGACCAGATTACAGCTCATAATTTGTTATCCTTCATATCTACAAAATAGACAATAAAACTTTTTTGGCATGAATATTGAGTTTTGCAGTCGATGTCGATGATTAATTAAGGTCTAACTATAATCTAACTCTAATATCCTAATGTAATACTATGTAATACACTGAGATATAATAATACTGGAGGAGGAACTGGCTCGCCTGGCGCGGCCCAAGTGAGATAGTTGAAATTCAGGTCTTGTACAGTCACGTTCAAGACTTCAAACGTTCTCGAGTACTATTAAAGCGAGTATTCAAACGAAACTGATCATTAACTTTTGGCCCGGATTGTACTGCGAGTGATTGCGCATGCGTCTCGTACGTCAGACAAAGACAAACTGTGACCTGAAAATCTACTGTCTCACGGCCGCTTTCCGCTTACGGTCGAAGCATAGCAGTGCCTCCTCCAGTATTATTATATCTCAGTGATGTAATACTAATACTTATCCAAATACAAATATAAATATAGATTTATGATTATTATTTCAGCTTTGGAAAAAGATGCTATGACGCATAACATTTGTAATAAATGATATTAGAGGTTTCGAAGTATTGAGTTGGCACTATTTAGGCTAAAAAATATTATTGTATATTTGGTGGAATATTAAGGATGAATATATTATGAGTTACTAGAATTTAGTCAGACTATTAATTCAAAGCGTACCAACAACTAAACTTTGAATGATGAGATAGAGCGAAAAAGACCATTTATTAACTACGAAAGTAGGCTGTCAGTCTGTAACATGATAATACTTAGTCACATGTCGCGAAAGGATGAAGAGGACGATATTTGTTCTTTGGGAAATTCTCTTTCGTGTGGCATATTCACCGAAGTTTCTAACTCCATTACTATCTGTTACAATCACTTCAACATTGCCTTGCTGATATGCACTTCAAAACAGTAGAATAGATCCGAAAAAGCTTTGACGATTTTATCAAATTTAAGCCGCTTTCTTTTTCTTGTTTCTCTTTCTTGTCGAGAGGGATACCTTAACTGATTGAAGAATGAAGAAAATAATGGCGAATATTTCGAGTGGATTTATCTTTATTAAAGGGAATCTTTTGAGGATCTCATTTTTTTGTAAATAAACGTGCAATTTCTTTAAAAAAAGACGGCGAACTAATTGTACACCTAAAAGCATTTATAGATAGACATGAATATCTCTTAAAAATCTCATATCATGTTATATCATGTCATATCATGTCATATCATGTCATATCTTTGTTCACTAATATACCCATAGAGTTAGTATTAAATAGCATTGAGAAAAGATGGCACTTGATTTCCAATGTTACAAAGTTGAACTTGAATCAGTTTAAATACGCAATTGAAGTGGTGCTCAATTCAACCTGCTTTAAGTTTGATGATATTTATTATGAATAAGTTTTTGGTAGCCCTATGGGTTCTCCACTATCACCGATTTTGGCTGAGTTAGTTTTAGATGATTTAGAAACGTATTGTATTGGGTTGCTTGATTTTAATCTAAAGATATATTTGAGATATGTGGATGATATTTTCGCAATTTTACCTAGGAATAGGATCCAAGATGTTCTTTCTATGCTCAACAAGTATCACTCACGGTTAAAATTTACTTGCGAAATGGAAAATGATAATCGGATTAATTTCCTTGATACGACGGTTATAAGAGATGGTAACATCTTGATAACTAACTGGTTTAGAAAACCGACTTTTTTTGGGCGTTACATTAATTATCTTTCCAATCATTCTGACAACCACAAAATTAGTGTGATAACAAACCTAGTTGACAGAGCTATTTTACTTTCCGACCCACGTTTTCATGTCTCCAACATCGAAATTGTTAGGAATATACTGACTAATAATTGTTACCCTTTGACGTTTGTTAACAAACATATTTACAAAAGAATTGGAAGGATAAAATATGGTAACGATACGGAGAAGGAGCAAGATACAGAGATTAATAAAAATGTTATCATTTTGCCGTATGTTAAGAATTTCAGTGATATTATCAAGTCAATTTGAAACGCTTAGAAATTGATGTGTTTTACAAAGTTAGTAAGAAATTAGATTGCCTGATAAAAAGAGGAAAAGATGCATTGTCGAACACACTTAAGACTGGTGTTGTATATAAATTAAGTTGCAAAGATTGCAATAGTTGTTATGTGGGTCAGACTAAATGACAATTGATTAAAAGAGTTAAAGAGCATTTGTCGGATATTAATAAACAAGCTAACTCACATTCGGTAGTTAGCCAACATAGGATTTGCAACAATCATGATTTTGATTGGGATGGAGTCGACATTTTACATCAAGAGAACCATCGTAGAAAGAGGGAACTAGCGGAGATGTGTTATATTAAATGTTCTAAATACACCATTAATTCATAAAGAGACACTGATGATTTGCCTGGTATTTATGATTCTGTTTTTGAGCGCGCGTTGTAACTTTTGTATTAAGTTATTTGTTTTGAAGCGGTTTGACTGTGCCTCAGTCCACACGAGAATGTCATGCTTGTTGGTGGTGTTCTGGCGAAGTGTGCTGTAGGTTTTTAAGTTATTTTCTGCCAATGAATTTTTTGTTTTTGCTCTTACCTTTTAATTAATTGTATCTTAGTATTAATTCAGTTGTTAAAATTTTAGAAAATGACTTATACACTATATTGTTAATTACCACTTGAGAAGGACCTCATACTATGATCGAAACGTAGTGGATTGAATTTTGGATGTATTGCCAGATTGGTCGGAATATAGGATTTTTACAATATCTCTTAAAGTTTACTACAGATATCTAAAGTTTATCAAGATTAGGAAAGAATTCTTTTTCTGTTAATATAACTTATACATACTGATAATTTGTTAATATAACTTATACATACTGATATTCTGGATCCATAGATTTTCCGAAAGAATTGTCCCACTTTATATTACTTAGTATTTTAACGTAACCCGGACACTGTGATGTAAACTGTAATAATTAATAAATACTAATTATTTTTAAATAATAATTTTAAATAAATAAATAAAATAATAGTTTTAAAAATAATAATTACTTTTTAATAAACACTAGTTAATTTCATAGTAGTCTTTATCTCCTCAAGATTACAAATCTTTACAAATTCATTTATATCTACTTTACAACTAAATAACTTAATCTAAATCTTATTCTACACTCTATTTCTCGTGTTTATGCGTGTTTATGCCATAGTTCGCACACATATACCCGAACACGCGCCGTACACACATACTCCCTCTCTGGTTTTCCGCTTCCTATTGCTATATTTTTTGCTCTATTCTTTTTTATTATTCTTATATTTTCTTTTTCTTTTTCTGCTCTCTGTTTTTATCCCTCCTCTTCTTCCTCCCTCCTTCTCATAGCAGTATTGCCAGAAATGGGCCTCTGCAGCATGCGGTAGTATGTGGTGAGGATGGATTGGGGATGGTTTCGCGATGCACACACGTTGCGTCAGACAGGGCCTACTGTGGAAGATATTTTAACCCGCTTCCAGATAGGTAGACAAGGACGAAAACGAATAAAAAAGGATTTTAACGAAATGATCAAATGTTATGAGTTTCATAAATTTTGGGTAATGCAAAGTCGTCGAAAAGGTTCTAATAGGTATGAGATTAGTAAGTGCATTTCTTATCGAGTTCATCGACATATAGAATGGACCGCTGATCGTAGTGAGACCAATTATGTTTAGAGTGAGAGGCAGAAAACTGGAGACATTTCCGTCTCTTTCTAGTAAAGCCTGAGTGGTTACTGTAAACCGCGGTAGCCAATCAGGCTTTACTAGAAAGAGACGGAAGTGTCTCCAGTTGTCTGCCTCTCACTCCAAACATAATTGGTCCTCCAACCACTACGATCAGCGATCCATTCTATATGTCAATGGGCGAATTGAGTCGAGCGAGAGTGAGACAGAAAGTCACGTGACGAGAGCCATCCCCATATGCTACCGCGTGCTACCAAATGCACGGAATCTGGCATCACTGCACTAAAGGTGCCTTCCCCTACCACTGAAATTCGGCCTCATTACTAGACTTGTATGCAAGTGTCTCTTGGTTTGTCCTATCTACATAGGATTCCTGTATTCTCTAATTCTAGTTTCCAAGTGCCTCTTGGTTTGTCCTATATATACATAGGATAAACCAAGAGACACTTGGAAACTAGAATTAGAGAACACAGGAATGACATTAAAAAACATGACAGCAATTTATCTGTTGTTAGTAGACACCGACTCACATATACTCACGAATTTGACTGATCGCATCCTGAAATTTTACATTACGAGAGACATGACAAAAAGAGAAAGATTGCCGAAATGTTTAGTATCAAGAAACACGCCAATACCGTAAACACGCAGAAGGACACTGACAACTTACCGGGTGTTTACGATTTGATCATAGACATCGCTTAGTCTTTGTCCGTCTTTGTAACCGTTTGGACTTTGTTCCTGCTTTGTGATAGGGTTACTCATTTGTTTCTTCACTAGTTCCATTTGACTATGTATAATGTATATAAGTTTCTTGTGGTTTAGACATATGTAAGTTTTTATTCTTTTTAATTTGATAATTGTTTGACAGGTTTTTTCCTGAATAGTAAAGTTTGTTACGTTTCTAGACACTTAACACAACGCTGCTACGTTGTTTGAATAATATGTTAAAATCGATGTAAGATTAGACGCTTGAAAAATACCGGAATCACGGTCGAAACGTAGCGTTGTTTCAATAAACGATTGCCAGTTAGTCAATTTAAACCTTTGCTTTCATTATCTATTTACTGGCGAAGAAGATTTGACTCTTTTAAGATAATCTTATTATGAAATATTTAAATGTTAGAATAAATTAATAGAATGTTCAACGCATTTATTATCGGCATATAAATGAAAAGAAGTATCAAAAATTGATACTGTAATATCGTATATGATCCAAACTCACGGCATCTTTAGAGCCTGTCACTATTGTGCAATGTACCTTGCCTGAGCGCGCGAACTTTAGACGATTCGATTAGTCAACTTTAAATGTTTCTCATTTAAAAATTATTGTAGCCTCAACATTTTGGTATTAGGATATTCGTCTCCAAAAATACCCCAAAATACTCAATATTCTTAATCTCTCATTAACCAATATTACACGAGCTTTAGGACACCCTGTATATATTCATCATATACGTATAGAAAAAAACGTGGAATTTTTGATGATAATTATATATATATATATATACAGGGTGTCTGAGACCACCCGTACATGCCGAATATTTTGATAACTGAGCGTGACAGATAAAAATGTTTTAATCAAACGTTGTAGGGCTTTAACAATTACATGAAATGGTGATACATATTTGACCTTGACAGCAGTTATGCAGGAAGTCTCAAGGTCAACTTTAAAATCTTAAATGGAAACTCCCATTTTTTATTATATCATCTTCTTCTACCAATTAATTGGAACAACTTTTGTCTGAAACATGTTTTCTGAAAATGCCTCCATTGACCTTGACATGTATTTGAAATAAAAACTACATTTTGAAATAAAAAAGTCTCGCTCTTAACATAATCCAGAACTAACGACGAGGACGTGGCGAGTTTCTAGTTCCATGTTTTTTCTTAATTTAAAAAATTGTAATGTTTTTAAAATGTTTTCAGTGGTACGGCCAAAAAAACGGAAAAATAATTAATAAACATAGTGATACCAAATACTATGTTACACAAACCAATTATGAATACGTAAAAGCATTTAAAAAAAACTGAAATAGCTGTCCCGTATTTGGGACAGCTATTTCAGTTTTTTTTAGTGATACCAAATACTATGTTACACAAACCAATTATGAATACGTAAAAGCATTTAAAAAAAACTGAAATAGCTGTCCCGTATTTGGGACAGCTATTTCAGTTTTTTTTAAATGCTTTTACGTATTCATAATTGGTTTGTGTAACATAGTATTTGGTATCACTATGGAGGCATTTTCAGAAAACATGTTTCAGACAAAAGTTGTTCCAATTAATTGGTAGAAGAAGATGATATAATAAAAAATGGGAGTTTCCATTTAAGATTTTAAAGTTGACCTTGAGACTTCCTGCATAACTGCTGTCAAGGTCAAATATGTATCACCATTTCATGTAATTGTTAAAGCCCTACAACGTTTGATTAAAACATTTTTATCTGTCACGCTCAGTTATCAAAATATTCGGCATGTACGGGTGGTCTCAGACACCCTGTATATATATATATATATACACAGGGTATCCCATGACTGAAGATCCATACATTAAGGGCGTGTTATTGACGTCATTTAGAGTTGAAATTGTTTAATAACCATATGTCCGCAAATGCATCCTAACAGAACTACAACCATTGAAAGTTGATGTGAATATTTGAAAGGAAAAGAAAAGAGACATTTAATTTAACTTGTTTATTTACAAATATATTACAAATTCTGTTCAAAATGATCTCCTGCAGATTCAATACAAAGTTTTGCCCTGTGTAAAAGTGATCTAACAGCTCGCCTCACCATGCCAGGAGAATTTCTTATTTGTGTTGCCGCATCCATAATTCTGTTCACAACTTCATTCCTATCGCGAGATTGTCGTATTGTCGTTTGTCATATGTTTTGTAGAGATTTTTAATTTACATTAAGGTTAGATTTTCTTTTAAAGTTCGTAAAGTGTCGTTTTCAAACGAAGAATACGCCGATATTCATTACGTTTATGGTTATTGTAATGGAAATGAAAGACAGGCAGCTGTAGAATATGAAAAGCGACTTTCTAATCGCAGAGTGCCAGATAGGCGCGTATTTGCCAGAGTTCACCGTTGTCTACGAGAAACCGGATCGTTTCCGAAAAGTATCGCTGAGCATGAACCAGATAACGATCAAGAGGGTATGATATTGGAAATGGTTGAACGCAATCCATCTACCAGTGTGCGAAGAATATCTAATCAAACAGATACTACACGAATGAAAGTATGGAGGACGCTACATAAGTTTGGTTTATATCCATTTCATCTCCAAGGAGTGCAGGCTTTGTTACCAACGGATTTAGATTCACGGATGCAGTTTTGTCATTGGCTTATTGAACATCAGTATCTTTAACAAAAGATATTATTCACTGACGAGGCTACTTTCAGTAGAGACGGCATCAATAATACCAGAAATTCACATTGCTGGTCAATTGAAAATCCCCACAAAACATACGATAAACATTTTCAGCATAAGTTTTCCGTAAACATTTGGTGTGGAATTATTAACAACCAACTTGTTGGACCTTTTGTTTTGGAAGGACCTTTAACAGACGAGATTTATCTCCGCTTTTTGCAAGAACATCTACCCCTTTTAATGGAGAACATTCCTCTTCGAAACAGAATGCGCAGATGTGGATACAGCACGACGGCGCACCGCCTCATTTTAGCAGACAAGTAACTGCATTTTTAAATCATTCATATTACAACCGTTGGATTGGAAGAGGTGGTCCAATTTCTTGGCCTCCAAGGTCACCAGACTTAACACCTCTGGACTACTTCCTTTGGGGGCATATGAAATCAATAGTTTATGCAGAACAATGTCGCAATAGAAATGAACTTGTGAACAGAATTATGGATGCGGCAACACAAATAAGAAATTCTCCTGGCATGGTGAGGCGAGCTGTTAGATCACTTTTACACAGGGCAAGACTTTGTATTGAATCTGTAGAAGATCATTTTGAACAGAATTTGTAATATATTTGTAAATAAATAAGTTAAATTAAATGTCTTTTTTCTTTTCCTTTCAAATATTCACATCAACTTTCAATGGTTGTAGTTCTGTTAGGATGCATTTGCGGATATATGGTTATTAAACAATTTCAACTCTAAATGACGTCAATAACACGCCCTTAATGTATGGATCTTCAGTCATGGGATACCCTGTATATACCCAGCAAACACAAAGTAACAGTAATATACATGTTAGTTATAATTTCCCACTCATTAATATAAATACAACATAACATACGTGTTATGTAACAATTACATTGTTGAGTGGGAAGGATAACTAACATGTATATTACTGTTACTTTGTGTTTGCTAGGTATATATGTAATAATAAGACGATAATAATATGACAATAATATTACCTTCATATCTTCCTGTTTGATTGGTAAATCAATCACCAAATTTATATCATATTCCTCTGGATCTCCGACTCGTGTTTTCTTGTAGTAACTGCCAGCCCATACAATTCTTCGATACGTTTTATTAAATAACTTGCTTTGTTGTTGCATTAGTTTTATTAATTTCTCAATGATCTATAACACATGTTATGACATACAGTGTATTTAACTTTATACTAACACGAGACATGTTTTTTATAATACTATTTTTATAGTATGGACAAGAAGTTTTACAATACCTCGTTTAAATACTGGTTATTATTCCTTACATCGTCGGGATCTAAAGTTATAAATTGTCTGTTTAACTTCTTAAATACTGTATCATCAACAAGATATTTGGCAATATCTGTGGGATCCATCATCATGTACATATAATATACGTTAAATTTTTAGAATCTGAAATTTTATATTAAAATTACATACTATATGTTATTATATTATCATGTTATTATGTTATTATGTCATCTTTACAATATTCTATTGTGGTACTCGTATTGTGTTTTTGTAAATCAGAAATAGAGTGCAATATGAATAAGATTATTAATTTATCAAATTAAAGAATTACGAAACATTTTTATTATAAAATATGTCATACATTTACCTCATAACACTTCTGATCATACTGTTCTAATCTACACTTTTGCTATGTTCAACTACCTTACATATTTCTTTTCTTTGTGCGTTGACCAAAGTTTAATTTTAAGTACGCGCCTAAGTTTAAAGTCAGTACTTAACGTAACGTAACGCGTACGGAAAAAATTGTGGCCCTAAGCAGCCTTCCAGCTATAAGTCAACACTGTGTAATATTGTGTTACACAGTGTATCATTATGCTCCGTAGCTGGAAAACAGTCTAAGGTTGGTATTCATAATCAGATCTTATATTTAAGACCGTCTTAAGTTTATCTGCAGACGTTGTATAAATCATTTCATTGGCTATGGAGTATCTAAAGATACACTTAAGATTCTTAAAACGGTCTATTTAAGACGGTCTTAAATATAAGATTCGACTATGAATACCAACCTAAGAGTAACCATGAATGAGTGAATGAGTGAATGAGTGAATGAAGTGAATGAGTGAGTGGGTGAGTGAGATATATATATATACAGGGTGTTTCCTAAGTAAGTAGACAAACTTAAGGAGGATATTCCTTGGCTTATTTTAAGAAGAAAAGGTCATATAAACATATGTCCTAAACTGCTTTGTTTTCCAAAAAAAAGTATCTGTCATTGTAAATACGTCTTGCTTGACGAGCGTTTCCATTAGCAAGACCGTATACGAAATGCATATCTGCCATTTCGGCGTTTGTGTAATTTACCATAATAAAATTACTAAACTTAATAGGAACTAATAAAGTTTGCGTCAAAGATAACGTGATAGCAATGATGCCGGATAGCGTGCTTTTGCAGTACGAGTCAACAGCGGTGGGGATGGAACGGGAATGATCTCGCGGCGGCCGCGCGGCGCAGTCTGAAACGAGTGTTCACTTGCGGCGCCGCGAGACCATCCCCACTCCATCCCCACCGCTGTTGACTCGTACTGCAAAAGCACGCTATCCGAAAAGTGAACGAAAACAGTGATGTACTTTTTTTGGAAAACAAAGCAGTTTAGGACATATGTTTATATGACCTTTTCTTCTTAAAATAAGCCAAGGAATATCCTCCTTAAGTTTGTCTACTTACTTAGGAAACACCCTGTATATATATACAGGGTGTCCCGGGTTTTAACCGACAAACTGCGGGAGCATATTCTACTAGTGGAAATAAGAAAAAATTCTTATATCGAGTTTGCTTAGAAATGCTTTATTACAAAGTTATAAACCAATATTGAAAAGAAATATGAGATAAGTAACAACGGAACATAGTGTAGAATTTGGAAGGTCGAAGATGTTTATGTTACGTGTATTCACATGTATTCATGTTTACTATGTTGAAACGATTCAGTATGATTGTTACTTTCACAACAGTAGCTGTTAGATTTCAATCGTCGTGTGAACTAGCAATTACTATCAGAATGCCAAAAGTGTTTTCAAATGAGGAATACACTGATATTCATTTCGTGTACGAATTCTGTGACGGAAATGCACGAGCTGCCGTACGAGAGTATCAACGTAGATTTCCTAACAGGAGAGTACCAGATAGTTCTGTGTTTAGTAATACCCATTTGCAATTACGTAATTTGGGTTCATTTCGACCTATGAATGAATATGATAATGTTCGTTCAGCTCTAAGACACCGACGACGCTCGGAAAGAATCTTAAATCTTCACCAAAACAGCTGGATACAGTTAGACGGTTGTCCATCGCACTATGCTAGACAAGTTAGAAACTGGTTAGATGAACATTATGCTCATAGGTGGATTGGTCGAGGAGGACCGGTTTTCTGGCCTCCAAGATCGCCCGATTTAACGCCTCTTGATTTTTATTTATGGAGAACTTTAAAAAAATAAAGTTTACAGTACAGAAGTAATCTCGCTTGAAGATTTAAAGCAACGAATTACTAATTCAGTTACTGAGATGCAACAAAATTTTCAGGAATGTCGTACTGTAACAAATTCTGTACTACGTCGATGTCTAGCTTGTATCGATGTGCAAGGACAACAGTTTGAAATGCGTCACTAAATCATTGAGTACATAATTTTTATTTTTGTGAAAAAATCCGTTGTTACTTATCTCATATTTCTTTTCAATATTGGTTTATAACTTTGTAATAAAGCATTTCTAAGCAAACTCGATATAAGAATTTTTTCTTATTTCCACTAGTAGAATATGCTCCCGCAGTTTGTCGGTTAAAACCCGGGACACCCTGTATATATGTTATGCAGATATTAATAGGAGTCTTCTTTACAAAAATAAACATCAGGAAAATAGTTTTGATATATTTATAGTTGATTATGTTTATTTTGATGAAATAGATGAAACCAGCCTAAATAAAAAAATGGATACTGAAATGCTGCGTGAGTCAGTGTTATTTTCCTATATTTAACTTTCTATATTTAACAGGTTACTCAAGATATAAGGTTATCACTATTTAAAACTGAACGATGTGTCTGGGGATTCAATATTTTGTAAATGCTTGTTAATTTCATTCTACAGTTAAAAAGAACCATTGCACAGTTGCACATAGGGTAGGGTGACCAAATTCGGATCAGATACCAAATGTGGATCAAAAATTTGACAGGTCGCTGATTTAGTGAATTTTACAATTATTCGCTTAAATGTTGCTCTCTCGTACGTTAACAACCTTATTCTATACTATCGCTATTATAAAAGGCATCAACGATGTTTTATTTCCGCTAAACTAGGAAAGAAAATATAAAGCATATAAATGACAGTAAATATGACAACTCAATTGAAGCGTCTTTCGAAGATACGTAAATAATTTCACTCTTACTTTCGATTCACTTACAAATATTTTTATGAAAATTTTCAGAAAGTTACAAAAAGATATAAACTTTCGAATTTTCAAGTCTTTTGATTCTGTTTAATATGAAGAAAAAAATGCGGATGGTACTGAAATCTCACATTTGCCGGTGCCATAACCTTTCACTATTTGCTACAAATAGTTAAAAATCGACGTTTTATCCATAATATTGTCTTTCTGCAAGAATTATTTTAATGGCAAATACTAAAAAGAACTTCTGAATGTTTTGTTACTTTTTAGTTTATAAGTTTTAAAAAAGTTTACTCTTTCTTTTTCTCTGTTTTCAAGATAGATATTATTATGTTATAATTTAATGTTGAAATTTCAGCGTCTCATTTTGTGTTATCAATTAATGTTGTCAATTATATAAAGTTGCAAATAAAATTTCGTCAATTTAAAGAGATTTGAAATTTTTATCCGCTTTTGGACCCGTGCCCAAATGCGAATCAGTTGTTATATTTCTGTTTTGAAAATAGTGCACTGAATATCCAGCTACACATTTTCTCTATAGATTTTTATCTATCGCAAATACCTGAAGACCAAGACATTCCGTTGCTGATCCAAATTTGGTCCCCGGGTCTTAATGCGGTTCAAATTCAGGGGTACAATTAAACTTGTCTCCTGCTTTTCAGAAGAAACTGATTAAATTACCTCTTTGGAATTTCATAGAGGATATTATAAGCAACATTTCCATGTTGAACAAATTTCACTAAGAGCAACTGTTTTCAACGGAGAGAAGGGTTTTTAAAATCTGATCCGAATTTGGTCACCCTACCCTATTGGAAGCACGCACGTAGTACACATACATACAGAGCAAGAGTAATTTAATTTTTTTAATCAACATTAACAACAGTTAATATAAATTTACAATACGTTTACAATGATAAAAGTCTCCGAAAGAACGAAACCCCACCTAATTGGCTGAGAATCTACATTGAAGGCGCTTTTATCGAAAACGCGTTCTGCATATGACCTTATGACGACGTTCAACTTGCACACTTTCAGTGCTATTAGCGTCAGTCTATCTTTATTACTCATTCAATATAGAACAAAGATAGACTGATGCTAAAACACGCGCGAAAACACGCTGCGCGAACGCATCTTATATGAGCAAGTAGAACCGAATGGACGAGGTTATTAGCATGTGCATATTTTTATTATTTTTGTTATTTTGTTTATTTTACAAGTATCCGCTGAAGAGGATTCATAGCAGGATCGAAACGTTTAACGAATATCGTACTACTTCTACTATCATACTTGTAAAATAAACAACAAAAATAATAAAAATATATGCACATGCTAATAACCTCGTCCATTCGGTTCTACTTGCTCATATAAGATGCGTTCGCGCAGCGTATTTTCGCGCGTGTTTTAGCATCAGTCTATCTTTGTTCTATATTGAATGAGTAATAAAGATAGACGCTAATAGCACTGAAAGCGTGCAAGTTGAACGTCGCCATAAGGTTATATGCAGAACGCGCTTTCGATAAAAGCGCCTTCAATGTAGATTCTCAGCCAATTAGGTGGGGTTTCGTTCTTTCGGAGACTTTTATCATTGTAAACGTGTTTTGAATATAAGTCATAGCTTAATAGAATCAAACCTCTGATTAGAATTTATAGAATTATATGTTTTATGTATAGAATTATAAAAAATTATGTATAGAATTTTCACTGTCACTAAATTTATGTATTTGTGATTGTTTTCAGTAATGAATGTAGAGGAAAAACGCTGAAACTAACATAGACCTCCTTAAATAGACATACCCCTATTGCTCAGAAAGTAAATGTTACACTTTATCAAAACTAATATCAACGCGATCTATTTAGTTAATTAAGAACTCACGTATTAAGAACTCATAATTTATATATTTCTTGTTACATGCTTTCTAAACATATTTTATTTTTATTTTTATCTTTATTACTTTTTTTGCCGTACGATTTCAAGGATTTAGAATTTAGAAAATTTGAGAGTTTGCCATAAACCGACATACTCTATATTAAAACTCTATATTAAATTTAAAATAAATTTTTATAATAAATATAGGGGGTGTTTCATTATATTTTCTAATTATACTTTATTTACATATCAATATAATACAATACTATCAATATATTAAGAAAATAAAAAAATGATCATAGAAAGCTATAGTAAAACATTAGCGTGACACAAATATACTCTGGTGCGTGCGTGCGCGCGCGTGTGTGTATATATTATTGTGTGTATATAGTATATTATTATTTTATAAAATGTATGTATGTACACAAATATTTCATAAAATCGGAATATTTTAATAAAACTGATTTTAAAAATAAAATAAAATAAAATTTTTTTAATTAAATCAATCTAATATTTAATTAGTCATATCTAATTATAACATGCATACATGCATAATAATTTTCTAAATAATTTTATCGTAATATGATAAATTAAATTAAATTCTCGAATCCTCGATAATTCAATGGAAAAAAGAATCTTAACTGTATAGATTAAAACAATTAGACTTGTGTATTATATATTTAAGTATTCATGAATCTATAGTAAATAAAGAAAGTCATGAATCTCATTGTGTTATAAATGTATGGTTGAATTATTCTAAAGAATCACTATATTTTGTTTCCTATGCATGCATAAATATCGTTCATATATAATTATACTTACAAAACGCAGTGCAGATGCAGATAAGATTCAGTTAGCCTAAAGATGGATGTATTATTGCAGATAGTAGATAGAATGTGACTTACTACTGCGACTAATATGTTTGCTTTTATGATCAAAATTTTAGATTTTTGCTTATATAACTTTAATTGATCTACTGATTATATATTCACTATGAAACTATAATATAAAAGAAGACAACATTTGAATTTGTATCGAACTTATGTCGAATCGTATTCCACTGTCCACTGTTCGTCGCCGTATGTTGCAGCTTTTATACGTGGAAGATGGATGATTCACAATCAATAACTGAAGCAGTGTGTCCTAGATGGCGACAGGCGTAAGCAATAAGATTGAATAAGATTCTTTTTAGAAAGAATCGATCGTCATAAATTGGATTGAAGATTTTTATATCCAAAGTAACTTAAATGAATATTTCTTTATTTCTTTATTAAATATATATTCTTTATTAAATACATATAAATATTTACGTCATGTATATAACAATTATAAATACAAATAAAAACGTAGATTATGCCTTAGAAAGATATGAAAAATTTAAAGCGTAATCTATACTTTTTCTATATGCTTTAGAAATAAGTTTTTCTTTTCAAAAAGCAAGAAGAAAAATAATATATAGTAATAATAAATATAAAATAATAAGAAATAAATATAAAACAAGAAGTTGGAAGAAATATAAAATAATAAAAATAAATATACAAGAAGTTGGATGTTAAAAATAATTTATTAGTTGGTTAGCAGACTTAAACCTATCATGTTGGTTCTAACTTACAGCAGATAACACAAGTTTCGTGAAATTTCTAATTTTTAAATTTCGCAAAACCGAAAATTTGAAACCATTTTTTTATTATTATTATTAATTTTTCTTTCTCTAATTTTTCGAATTAAATATTTCATCTAATTCACATTTCTTAAATATTACTGTGAAATAAATATAACCAAGCCATTTAAGAAGCATTTATAAATGTTTAAACATTTTTATTTTTATCTTCTTCTGTCATTTATCATGATTTCTTGTTTATATTTCGAAATTATCTTTTTTCTTAATTTTCCCTTTTTTGAATATTTTCTTATTTATTTATTGTTACATTTTCTAATTATTTTCTAATAAAGTATTCATTGTAAATATCAGCGATATATTATAATCTTTATTTTTAGTACAAAATAACGCGACATCTGTGAATTCTACGAAACTTTATTTCTCGGAAACGTCAAGAATTTTTTTCAAGATAGTTTTCAGTTTCTTATAGACTGTTATTGATAACAGCTTGATCTTCCAACACCTTCGTCAATTCCCTGTACAATTTTTCTGCTTGAGCGTCTAATTGGATTGATATCGGGACGATAATGTTTTGCAAACTTTCCATCGTCTCCAATCTCGGCATCTTTCCCTCTTTGTTGGATTCCTTATATTTATGTGGAACAAAAAATGTCTTAAATTAAATTAAAGCAAAATTTACGCAGGATACTATAATAAATTATCATAATAATCATTAATGTAGTCGTATAAAAAAATCGTCTGCATGAAGCACGGAGTATCATTTATAAACGATAAAATATAAAATATCGTTTATTTATAGACATTTTTTAATTTAATTAAATTTAATTACTGACGCCGTGCCTCAATAATATCATGCAGGCGATTTTTTTATATGACAACATTAATGATTATTATGATAATTTATTATAGCATCCTGCGTAAAGTTTGCTTTGTTTGTGAAGAGCATCGATACTTGAACATTTGAAAAAGTACACTGTCGCAAGTACCACTAAACAAACTTGTTTGATGAATAATTTGTTGGCAAGCGAGCTTATATGAGGTGGAAATACAAAAGATATTTTTTCAGAATCCTTCATACAGTTAAATAAGAAACATCTTGCATTTCTAATGTGACATGTCTCACGTTCAATCTTGGATTCTTCTCGAATCGTCTAATTACTTCGCAGATTTCAGTTATTTCTGCTTCGTCCTTAATTAACTGTATTAGAAGATGATAAAGATTCCGTTTCTCTAAGTGGACAATGGATCAAAATAAAGCTATGTTTATCAACAAGATATCGTTTTTGAGAAAAAGTTTCTTGATAAAGGTGTTGAGTTTCCCTGCAGTTTCTATTAACTCGCTCATATATGTAGTGGATATCTGCTCATTCTATGTTAAAAGCAGAGCCGGGACTAGACATTTTGGCACCCGAAGCCAAAGATAAAAATGCGCCCCCTAGTAACAAAATAATATTTCTTTTTTTTAATATAAAATATAATAAAACATAATTTTTATTAGCAACATTTAATATATTAATATTAATTTTATTGAAACATAACAAGTGTACAGGTATACGTTACAAACATACTGATATATCTATACATGTATTATGTATACATGTATATACGAATAAACAGAACATAGTTACTAATCATAGCAAAATCAGAATATGTATGTGTGTATGTGTATACTATACATTTTTACATTTATATAGATAATATTTCTTGTAAAAATCACAAAAAATGCATTTTTAAAAAATAATTTTAAAGTAATACTTTTCGTGCTTTAATAGCCGCAAAATCATTAATTATTTTATCAAAATTTATATCCTTACATATTTCTTTTTCAATTGAAAGAATTCCCATATTTGATAATTTTTTTGACTTAGAGATGATCTTAAATAATTTTTTATTAACTTTAACTTACTGAAACTTCTTTCACATGAAGCCACTGTTCCGGAATAGTTAAGAATATTCTTGATGCTACCTCCAAGTTCGGATATGGTTCGGTTAAAGAATAATTATGAATTAATTTTAAGACATCTAAAATAGAAGCTGATTTTATATTAAGCAATATTGATGTCGCATGTTGTTTGAAGCTTGAAATTTCAGAAGAAATTTTAATTGCGTTTAGATCATTTTCATACTTTAAAGCTAAATTTCATTTTCATACTTTAAAACTAAATTTATTGCTGCATTTTGTAGTTCGAAAACACTAATTGTTGATAACTTATGGCCTAATAAGAAATCAAAATCTGATGATACTTCGTATAGCTTTTCATATCTCCAATGTAATTCAGAAATAAGTACATCTAATACTTTCTTTATTTCGATTTCATACAACTGTTTGGCAGAAAAATTATTATCTTCATCTTCCGTCTCGTAAAAATTTAATCTTTTTGCTTTTCTTTTTCTTTTTTCTGAGAATTCAGAAGATATATTTAAACTTTCTGCTATTTTCCCACAATTTTCATAAATATACTCTATATTACTTTCTCTCATTTCTTCTAAATATAATTTTAATCCTTTAATCAATTGACTATCTTGAAACACAGTAACATTTTTAGCTTTTAAAGCTTTATTAACTCATTCTACTTGACAAAGAATGATATTCCATGTAGATAAACTGAAGCTGGGATACGTAATATTACAAGTTAAATTACCAAGCAATAATAATACTGATGCTAATGAGCATTTTAAAACGCTGTAAAGAATTTATTGCGAAAAATACCCCAGCCAAGGTTCGAACTTACAAGGAAAGGTACGGAAGTGTCCCTCTCCGATTTTGATGAGCTTTGAATATGTTGTTTTCCAGCTCAAAATAAGCGACACGTATTTTTTTATACGTGCCCTAACTCACTTTTAGGGGGTTAAACACCCCTTTGAAAAAGTCGGTGTTTATCTTTCGAGGCGAATATCTTGGAAATTATTAAAGATAGAAAAATTGTTTTCGAATAAAAAATTAATGGCTTTGAGAGTACTTTAAAAGAGAATAAGGAAAAAAATCTTTTAGTTTTTTATTTTTCAAAATACCCCCACCACTCATTACTTTTTTTCAGAATTTTGAAATTTTTTCTCACCAATAGAAAGCTTATTTTTTTACGAATTCAACCATGTATAATAAAGTTGCGTTCCGAGAAATCATTTTCGAGAATTAATTACAAACGCCTCCGTATATACGCTATTTGTGCCCGTCCATGTGACCGATTTCTTTACGCAACACATTTTGTCCGCATCTTCTCTTAATAACAGATGACTACATCATAACTGGTAAAACATATTTTGTAACGAACAAAAGAGAACTTTAATATGTCAAAAGTCAAGTTGAATGCGTCGTGTAACAGATTACTATGCGGCGAGACTAATTTTAGATGCTTCCTTCATTAATAACAATAGACGGATAGATGTATACATTACATGTTGCACTTATTTATTACTTATTGTTTTAGGTAGAAATGATATTAATATCTTAAGACATCATAGATCGCAGCTATTTCTATAACTTTAATTTAAAATCTACGGAAAAGATGAAATAGGTGGAAAAATTGAATTGTAGTAGAACAATACAAGAACGTTGTAAGTGATATGAAATAGATAATGTAGACATATATATATATATATATATATATATCATTTGAGCAGTAGTATAAAATGCCGTCACTTTGCCAGCGTCACTCTAGTGCGTTACACTGTCTTATCGTGTACTATTATCAGTGTGAATTATTAATAGCTACGAGTAGTAGGTATGTATTGATATTTTGAAAATGTCTACTAATCTTTATATTTTTTTTTTACAATTTTATAATTTTATTATTTTTTGTCAAATATAATATAAATTTATATTAGTCATGTTTTTCTTACAGTATAGCAAAGATATTTCTTGGTACTTCGGATCTTTTGTAGAAAATATATAGAAAATACGCAGACATTTATGTATTACGTTATTCAACTTCTTTATTGAAACAGACCTCCCTTGAAAAATAAAGATTTTAAAAAAGGTACACAATACTATGTATGCTTGTTATTAAAATGAGAATAAAATAAAATATTTATTTAAATGCCGTATTATAATGTAAATACAATAAAATGTGTTACTATTCTTTAAGCACGATTATTAATTATGTTTTAAACATGTATGCATGTATGTACGTAATTTATTATGTATAATTTTTAAAGCAAAATGCAATTCAATCCGAGAAACGTCATAATACTGCTGTTTACTGCTGCTACTTTTAATTTGCCACAAACTCCTGTTACAAATGAGGAAATGGAAGTAAAAGAGAAAATAGAAAACATGCTGCAAAAAATGTACGAGGATAAATACGAAATTGAAGAAGATTCTCTTGATTTTGAAAATTCATTTGATATACCTGAAACATACCCACATAGAAATTAGCATCCAGTGGATGTCCATGAAACCTCCATAGCTCCATGGGATATACATCTCCATAGTGGAAGTCAGATACACGTCCATTAGAGGTCCATCCTATCTCCATAATAGATGTCCTCTACAAATCCATTGCAGATGTCCATTAGACATCCATTATGGATGTATAATAGATTTATTAAACATATAGAGTATTTCCAATAACCTAATATTTAAGTTTCATTATTAATTACAATTTTTCAGCTAATTTTGTTTAACATTTAGAAATTCACAATATTATAGAATTTATTTTTAATTATTAATAATATATGTATATAATTGAAGTTATTCTTACATAAATTTACATCCACCGAAAATCTGTAATGGACGTCCATTAGACGTATGTCATGGAGATTCGGAACATCCAGTAGAGATCCACTAGACATCCATTAGACGGCTACTAGAAATCCATAGTTCTGCCTTGCACGTCCAGTGTCTGTATTAAGGCAGGAGCACAAACTTTTGCATAAGCGCATAAACAGATGCATAAGGAATTTGATTGGTCCATTTCCTTATGCACATGCTTATAGACCAATCAAATTTCTTATGCATCTTTTTATGCGCTTATGCAAAAGTCTGTGCTCCTGCCTTTAGACGTCTTTAAAGACGTCTATTAGACGTACCGTGGATCATTAATAGAAGATTCACGGAACCTCGGTGGACGATTAATGTACGTCCCATGGACCATTAATGGAAGGTTCATAGAGCCTCGATGGACGACTAACCGACGTTTCGTGGCATCGAGGTTCCATGAAGCTTCCATTAATGATCCACGGAACGTCTAATAGACGTCCACCGATGCTCCATGAACCGTCCATAAATGATCCACGGATCGTCGGTTAGTCGTCTATCGAGGCTCCATGAAGCTTCCATTAATGATCCACGGAACGTCTAATAGACGTCCATTGATGCTCCATGAACCGTCCATTAATGATCCACGGAACGTCGGTTAGTCCCCAGGCAGCACATGTTAATCTAATATATGTTTCTTAGACGCATCTAATGTCTAAGAAACATAAAGTACCATTTAAGAAATGGTTTAAATAGAAACCGTTTTTAGACCTAAATTTTAAAAACGTATTTTTCACGTTTCCACAAAAACGAAAAATGTGTTTTATTAAATTGATTCAAAATTATATAATTAATATAGAAAAAAATAGTAATTTCTACTTAATTTGCGAGTATTAATTATTTTTACATCATACGTTTCAATGTACTCGATTATGGAACAAGAGACAAAAATCAACATAAGTGTGTGTGTGAGATTCCCGCCTCTGATTCACCAAGCGACCGATAGATGGCCAGGCCAGGCGTGACGTTCTCGCAAGAAACATTTGCGTTATCACCTTATAAATAACCATCCGGAAAACCGATCCAGTACTCTTTTCTTCTTCTTTTCTTTTGAAATCATTATTGCTTGAAGTGATATCTCATTCTAAAAGAGTGAGATTTCACTACACGAAATTTAGAGAGTAATTCATAAAATATAAAAATCTAGTTTTTTACAAAAATGTGACTTAACTCTGTCTATCTTTGAGGCACTGATATATAGAATTGATAAATCTTTTTCTGATGGTTTCTGAAACGTTTTTTCCCGAAAAAGAAACGTTTCTCTTAACGTTTTTTCGTTGGACATTTTTCTCCTAAATAAACGTTTCAATAAAATGGTTATGAAACGTTACGTTAAAACGTTTATAACGGCTTTGAAACCAATGTGTGCTGCCTGGGTCGTCCTTCGAGGCTCCATGAAGCTTCCATTAATGATCCACGGAACGTCGGTTAGTCGTCCACCGAGGCTCCGTGAACCCTCTATTAATGATCCACAAAACGTCCAATCGACGTCCCATGGACGTCTATGAAGATGTCTAATGGAGGTCCATTGGACGTGCGCAAAGCGGAACTATGGATTTCTAGTGGCTGTATATTGGATGTCTAAAGGACGTCCACTGGATAGTCTGAACCTCCATGACAGACGTCCATTGGACGTCAAATGGAGGTTTTCGTTTTATGTGGGTAACCAGTAGCAGAGGAAGAAGAAAATTAGAACGAAATAACATATGTAAAGGAAATGATATGTGTAAATGATGATATTCCAATTGAATATAAAAGAAATGCTGTTGAGTTTTGGAAACCTGTTAATTCAATTAAGACAAAACTTCTCGAGTCTGTGAAACATAGATTTCGGAAAGTTACATCCTTACGCCAATTACGAAGATGACAAGAACAAGTGAATAGAGGTGGAACTAGATTGCAGAAGCTGAAAGAAATTGCATCATCTACATTAGAGAAATTCAAAGAAGGTCTTGAGAAAGGAGTAATTATTCATGACACTGATATTACTCGATGGGCCCTGAAAGCGCAACAGGAAATAAATGCACCAGGATTTACAGCATCAATTGGATGGGTAAAAAGATTTAAGCTAGCACATAATATTGTTTCCCGAAAAATTACAAAATTTGTTACAAAAAAAACTTTGCAATCAAAAGAAAATCTGATAACCGAAAGCAATAGGTTTATTGACAATGTTAAAGATTATATTACGCGCTATGGACTTGAAAATGTTTATAATTCAGATCAAAGCGGATTTCAATTAGAATTTCACTCTGATCGTTCTTTAGCAATCCAAGGTACAAAAAAGGTTGAGTGCACGGCACAGTCGATATCGGCAACTACACATAGTTACACTATACAACCGACAATTTCAGCTGATGGTAGATTATTATCGCCTCTTTTTATTGTTTTAAAAGAACGCACTGGATCATTCGGTCCGAGAGTACAAGAAGTAATGTTTAGAGAAAACAATATTTATGTTATGGCTTCTCAATCTGGAAAATTAACATCACATCATTTTGAGATTTGGTTAAGAGAAGTTTATTTTCCAAATGTTGGTTCTAAATCGGTTTTGTTACTGGATTCTTGGAGTGGACATTGTTCAAATGTAATTGCACGAAATAAACCAGAATCTGCAGAAGATGCATTTTTTCTAACTATACCAGCAGGGACAACGGGTCGAATACAACCATTAGATGTGTATGGTTTTCGCTTGTGGAAAAATTTTATAAAACATTTTTCGGATATTGTCATACTTCTAGATTTAGAAATCAACCTTCATTCGCGAGATGCCATTTTAAAATTACAATCATTAACAAATTTTCAATTTTCATCACCAAGATTTAGAAATGTATTTAAATATGCATGGTATAAAAGCGGTTATATAGAACATAGACCAACGGAATTTGAAACGCCAGTTGACTTTTGTTTTAAAAAAAATTTTTAACCGACATGCGATGTTTGCGGTGGTATTGCTATAATTACTTGCGCATGGTGTAAGAAATCTCTTTGTATACAACATTTCTTTCATGACCATCATCTTTGTTATAATTTTGACCCATAAATATTTACATTATTCCAAATTGTATTAACAATTTGTTTTATTTGTAATTTTGTTTCAATATTGTTACACAATACATTATATTACATATTATAACAAAATTGTTTATTTTCATCAATAAAAACATTGATAAAATATATATAATTTAATAAACAAATATATAATATAATATATGTGTGTTTATTTCTATTTTTCCCTTATACTATTCTTCGACCAAACTAGAAGATAGGTGCAGACTTCCATTACCAGGGCTCCCATAGCACATGCCTGTACTTCCTCGTTATTACCGTACTCCTTTTACAATTAGTTGCAAACTAAAATTGTAAGTTAAAATTGTAAAAAAATTATTATATTTTGATACATATTACTTTTTTATTTTATTATTTAAATTATATAAGTATTTAAAGTTTAGTTACCTTTCTTGAAAAAAATCTTAATTTTCATTTACGTATTATTCATCCTGACTCATCGATGACTTTCATCTCTACTATCTCTATTACGTATAAATTCTACACGATTTCTTAACTGTCCAATATCTCTGCTATGCTCTCCAGCATTATGAACAGATCTGATCTCTGTTCTATTTTCTAATAAACATTTTAATAAATATTCTCTGCCATAATGCTGCTCTTGCCCATTAATAGCAAAAGGTCGTACAAAACATACTGCGATAATAGTACATGATAAAACAATGGTAACGTACTAGAGTGACGCTGGCAAAGTGACGGCATTTTATACTACTGCTCAAATGATATATATATATATATATATATATATATATATGTCTACATTATCTATTTCATATCACTTACAACGTTCTTGTATTGTTCTACTACAATTCAATTTTTCCACCTATTTCATCTTTTCCGTAGATTTTAAATTAAAGTTATAGAAATAGCTGCGATCTATGATGTCTTAAGATATTAATATCATTTCTACCTAAAACAATAAGTAATAAATAAGTGCAACATGTAATGTATACATCTATCCGTCTATTGTTATTAATGAAGGAAGCATCTAAAATTAGTCTCGCCGCATAGTAATCTGTTACACGACGCATTCAACTTGACTTTTGACATATTAAAGTTCTCTTTTGTTCGTTACAAAATATGTTTTACCAGTTATGATGTAGTCATCTGTTATTAAGAGAAGATGCGGACAAAATGTGTTGCGTAAAGAAATCGGTCACATGGACGGGCACAAATAGCGTATATACGGAGGCGTTTGTAATTAATTCTCGAAAATGATTTCTCGGAACGCAACTTTATTATACATGGTTGAATTCGTAAAAAAATAAGCTTTCTATTGGTGAGAAAAAATTTCAAAATTCTGAAAAAAAGTAATGAGTGGTGGGGGTATTTTGAAAAATAAAAAACTAAAAGATTTTTTTCCTTATTCTCTTTTAAAGTACTCTCAAAGCCATTAATTTTTTATTCGAAAACAATTTTTCTATCTTTAATAATTTCCAAGATATTCGCCTCGAAAGATAAACACCGACTTTTTCAAAGGGGTGTTTAACCCCCTAAAAGTGAGTTAGGGCACGTATAAAAAAATACGTGTCGCTTATTTTGAGCTGGAAAACAACATATTCAAAGCTCATCAAAATCGGAGAGGGACACTTCCGTACCTTTCCTTGTTAGACCTTCTACATTCTGAGACGTTTTTATTAATTCGACTTTAAAATATATAGAAATTTGTATTGCCATTTTTGTGCCCCTTCAAAATTTTTTACATGAGGCAAGCGCCTCGTTCGTCACACTCTAGTCCCGGCTCTGGTTAAAATAATTAATATCTTAACTCTTAAATGCTTAAATGAAGACTGATAATCTTTGTATTCACTCTATGATGCACATTGATTCCAACTCCAAATAGGTTTATCCGATAACAAGTACTATTATTATTTACTTCTAACAGGAAAAGGATAATAGTAATACTTGTGCTTTATGTTAGATTTGCGAAAGTCTGTTGTAAAAGTGTTTATAATTTGGAAATAAAACTGTTTATATGAACTTTCTCTTCATATTTACGATGAATAGAATATATTCATAAAATCTGACAACTTGCAGCATATAAGCATACGATGTTACTACAATCAATTCCAAAGTGGGAATAAATTGAAAAATTCATTTATTTAAAATGTGAAAAGTAAAAATATTGATATCAATGATGTGGAATTCTTCAATTAAATTCAACAATTCTTATTAAAAAAATTGTTGAAGGAAATCAAAGAAACAGAGTGAAAAAAATTAGTTGTAAAAAATAGTGAATGATTCCAAAGAAAATTGAATTTACAGAATATTCGAAATTTTTGAAAATATGCTGTTGGATAATATGTTTAGCATGCTTCATGTATCTTCAAAACATGAACGGTGGCTATTTCATTTACATATTTCCACATTAAATGTTTCCGATGACACGTATGATAGGAGAGCGATCGAGCGCGATTTTTCACGTTCGTTTACGCAGTGGTTAGCGCATCCACTGCGTTTCTCATCTGTCAGTCACGTGACGTAATTCACCGAACAGGCATCTGCTGTATTGGCTACTCGGATTG
The DNA here is from genome assembly GCF_003672135.1 of Ooceraea biroi. Taxonomy (NCBI): domain Eukaryota; kingdom Metazoa; phylum Arthropoda; class Insecta; order Hymenoptera; family Formicidae; genus Ooceraea; species Ooceraea biroi. Next base: position 7,526,168 of record NC_039508.1, read on the forward strand.
TATCTTCCAATGGGAATATTGGCGGAAAATCATAATAATACAACTGAGCTGATTGCAAAATCTTTTCATATCGTAGCACAGTGAGCCAGAAAGCATGCAAAAGCGGACAAAATTCAAGATTTCTTTAGACTTTTCTGAAATTCGAGGTACTTGAGGTTTTGAGGTTGCTGATAACGAATCTGACATGGAAAATTCAATATTCAAATTAGTGGATCCAATATGGCGGTCAATATCTATTAATTTTGATCGGATTTGTATGGAACTTGATATTTAATGGTTTTCAAGGTTGCTGATAACGAATCTGACATCAAAAATTCCTACTCCCTACTCGGAGCGTACAAGCGCCGCGAGAGACAGTGCCGGCACGGTAGAGCGGCCTATCAGCAGATGGGGCACCGTTGCGTAGGACAAAATATTTTCTATTTGTTACATTTAGAACAATGAGAAATAAACTAGTGAGATAAATTATCGAACTTAAAACTTTGGTGTCTATCCGTCAAACTAGCTTTATATCGTGAAAAAATGCATTCTATATATTAACATATATATATTAATATTATATATATACCTATATATTATACATATATATAATATTAATATATATATTAACATTAATAAATATATTACTATTAATAAATATTCGCTATCACGTGAATTAATGCACCTTATTGTACGTATCTAGTCGCGTAATCATAGCAAATCTGGGCGATTTAAAACTCATGTACACATAGCAAATTACAGTATTCGCAAAATATCGCCGAATAAGTTTAAAGTAGACATTATAATGAAGATCCTGACACCTTCAATTTTTGATTAGAAAGTGGAGTCTCGGGGAGCAGGAAAACAATAACCTGTACAAAAGCGAAATGAATAAAATTGATTTCACAAGAAGTCATGATACTCAAATCAGGTTAACGTCCACAGATCTTTACTAGCTTTTTCAAATTCAAATACCCGTAATACTGATATTACATAAAAGAAAAACCTTTAAAAGTGATAAGCTAAATTTTTCATATGAGAAAAAGAAATTATAAATACGTTAGGAAACAAATAACATTTTTCTTGTTCATGATGCCCCTATATAAACAAATATTGAATAACCTGTAAAAACATTTCGCTACGGCCACTTCAACTACTCTATTTTAAGATGTGATAATTGAATAAAAATTTGAGTGTTGGTTTTTTGCCACTTTTGTGAGTTTTCTGGCCCACTGTGCGTAGGTAAAGAAAATATTTCAAATAAACATTAATTAATATTCGAACAAATACAATAAAATTTCAAAATATAATAAAAGATTATATTTTAATATATTAGTGTATTGTTTTAAGAATTTATTATTGATAGAAATAATGCATATTTTGAAGATATTTAATTGCTTCATAGTTTGTTAAAGGTTAATTTAAAAAATTAAATTTTCAGACACCATGGATGGACAAATGGATTTAATTTCGCAAAATGTTATTCACATTGCTATGGATCTCTTATAAATAGTAGCTCATCAGATTCCGAATCGGATGATAGTTCTGATGAAGAGCTATTATTATTGGATGATATAGTATTGTTTAACATTTTTAAAGTTTAAATAAAAAATATATATGTTATGAAAGTTTTATATACACACTAGCTTTAATGCCCGGCCTTGCCCGGTACAGTTTACATTAAACAGTGTTTAATTACCTTGTAGTAGGTATAGATATATAATAGTATAGATAATTTTCTCTAAAAAAACTTATTTAAAAAACTAAAGACGTTAAGACCTTCTACTTGTCAAGACGAACAAAGTGATATAACACACTTGTAGATGCAGTTCATGTTTATTGAGAAAACGCATTTTAAAATATGCACTTTCAAATTTATATAATAGTATAGATAGATAGATATAGATATACACATTTACATCCATTTGTTGTCTACAGGAACGTGTGGAAGTGCTAAACGTTAAAAATTATTGCACTACAATTTCTCGAATGCATGGTACAACATTTCAATTACATTTCCGTCTTACGAGAGGTTCTTTTGAGGTACGTAATATAAGTAATAAGTAAGTATATAAGTAATAATTATTGTAATTTAAAAGCAACGCATGGTATGATTAATCTTATTTAATTTCATTGAATATAGTATTTTAAAAAATAATACTAAAACAAATTGTGAATTTATATACTGCAAAATGTCAATTTATTGACATTTTTATTGGTTGGCCCGGTGCGACTCATGATGCCCGAGTGTGGAGAGAAAGTCCAATTGGTCAGGCACTTGCAGAAGATCTAACACTTATACCGGAAGGAACTCATATTATAGGGGATTCTGCATATAGTTTAGCCTCTTATTTATTAACACCATTCCGTGATAATGGTCACTTGTCTCAAAGGCAAAAATTTTATAATAAAAAATTAAGTTCCAAGAGAGTTATCATTGAGCAAGCATTTGGAAAGCTGAAGTCCAGATTTAGAAGATTAAAATTTTTAAATATGTCTCTCACAAATGAAATAAAAATAGTTGTTGTTGCTGCTTGTGTTTTACATAATATTTGCATCCGATATAACGATGAAACCGAAGTAAGTGACAGCGACCATGAGCATGAAGACGAGGACCAAGATGAGGGCAATGTCATTTTGGAAGCGGCTAATGCACTGAGAAAAAAATGTAATTGATCTTACGAAATGTTTTGTCACGGGTTGCCAACAAAATATATACTTATTTCAACAAGTTATATATTGAATCAAATATATAATTGTTAGATTATAATTCTCATATGTGTGATTACACATCCATATCCATAATCCAAGAACTACATATTTGTTTCAATATATAACTTGTTGAAATAAGTATATATTTTGTTGGCAGCCCGTGACAAAACATTTCGTAAGATCAATTACATTTTTTTCTCAATGTGATAAAAGAAATAGCATTGTTGATATTTTGTGGGCGAATAGAAGACGATACCAATAAATTGTATGTTAATTTTATAACATTTGGTGTACATGTATTTCATTTTAGAGTAACAAATATATCAAGTATTTTTAATAATGTATAAAATATATATTTTGATATATATATATATATATTTTTTCAATATATATGAAATAACGATTTTAATAGTAATGAGTATGATCCTCTTCACATAACAAAATATAAAAAAACTCAATATTATAGGAACATAATATGAGAAAAATAATATTTGTATTATATTAAAACAAAACGTAAGTATTGCACTATTTTGCACTAAAACATCTGAAAATAAACAAAAAATCAAAAATTTTATCCAATAAGATAATACTTGACTTTGTGAAAGAAGTCTTTGGTATAGAAAAGCAAAGTACCGTGAACTTTTTTAAATGTATATATATACTGAGAAAAAAGTTATTAACTAAATTGTTGACTAAATGCGTTTAACTGATTCCCCATTTCTTTAATAGAAATATTTAAGGATTTAAGTGAAATTACATAAAATTACACGAAATTACAGATCAAATTTTATATATGGCATTTACTTTAAATATTTCAATTAAAAAAATAGTAATTAGTTGAACACAAAGTCAAGTTAACAAACTTTTTCACAGTGTATAGTTAAGTTCAAATAGCATGTAAACTACATGGAAATTTTGTAAATATCCCAAGCAGTTTACATTTATATATTTTTAAAGTCTAAAATACGGAATTAGTTTATAACAATCGAATTGAACACAAGTAGACTTTATGAAAATTTTGAATTGCTTCAATTTTGCTTGTTGTAATCTTCTTTTTATCTTCCCACATTTCCTTCTTTAGCTTTAACGATTGTGATTTGTTTTCCTCACCAAGTAACATTTCTTCCTGAAATTGGGTTTTCCCTTTAGTTTCCTTCTTTTCCCTTTATGTAGAATGTTTTCTCTGACATTTGTATCTTCCTGACATGTGCCCTTAGCATGTGCTTCATCCTTCAAGGTAAGTGTTTCCGGTTTAAAAGTTGAACCCAGTGATTTCTCCTAAGAATTTACACTCTCTTTTTTTGCAAAAACTTCATGCATTTGATGAAAATACTTCCAAGTGATGGCACTTTCGCCCGTTCTTTTCAATTTACTCGCATTCCGATTGTGGGTAACTTGGAGATTTTTCCATGTATTGATCAAATCCTGTTCTGTTACTTTGTAATCCTTTTCTTCGAAAGCTTTAGTAATTAAATTCCAATACGGTGTCTTTCGGCTGTTTGGGTTTTCAAATTTGTCATTCGTACCAAAACGTTGTTCAAGTAAAAGCTTTATTTCTGTGACTGTTCAGTTCTCTTTAGTGGTACCTGAAATTAAAACAAAAAAATTACTTATTAGTACTCATAAATATCTTGAAAATTCCAAAATAACTTTCAAAATTAATTTATTTTATCATATTTGTGCTCATGCTTTTATAATAGTTTTTTTTACAGTTTTGACAAAATAGAAATCTGTTTCAGTTTTCTAATCATATTTTTTCCATTTCGAACAATAACAAATAATAATTTCTGTTACGATTTCTGTGATGCTATTTCCAAATAAGCTGAAGGTGAAATAGCTTTATAACTAGGAACGACTGTAGCAGAATGTGCACCTGAGATAAATTCATTCAAAAACAAACCACAAAAAATTATAAAATTTGTTTACAGGAAATTCCGATTTTTTCAATGTAAATTGAAAGTAATCTACAGGTTACTTTCAATTTACATTCTTAATAGGTACGCATTTTTAGGTTAATTTGATATAAATTTACAGTTTTGCTATTGCAACTTACCTTGCTTTACTTTAAGTTTTTCGTTGGATCAATTTGGTGGAACTCTTCTTCACCATTTTTGTTTTTAACTTTAATAAAGTAACTCATATTTACTTTTTTAGATATAACTCTAGGTTTAAGCTCTAGTTTAATTGGCGGTTCAAATTCTTCAGTTTATTTGAAAGACGAAAAAAGATAGAAAGTGTTTGTAGCATTCGCAGTTGTAACCGAACTACAGCCTCTATCGCAGCTTGAAATATTAGGTGCGGTCTACTTAGCGCTACAAATGCTTTCTATCAGACATTTTCTATCCTTATTTTTATTTGAAAGAAGGAAAAGGATAGGAAGTATTTTGAAACATTTGTAGCTTTAAGTGGACCGCACTCAATTATCAAGTCTTATCAATAGTGTCCAATTTAGTTTATTTTACGACATGTGTTGGGTGTGTGAGTGATATGAGATTTTTACCCAGTTTTTTATTATGACAACTGATGTAAAGAAAAATGTCCAAAAAACACGAGAATAAAACTAATGTCGATTACAAGGCACGACTTGAGTACAAATTGTACTTGGTACGTATCTGTGAATTGAGGTTATGAAATGTGTGACAAACATATTAGGTTAGGTTGTTGCATAATTTCGGTCGTAGTATCGTCGACGCGCAATATATTTCGATTTGTTTTTTAGTGCACTGATACGGACACTATGGCTGTGTTCGGGGAGCCCACTATCAACGCTATTTAGCACTAAAACTCTATATGTAGTGTGATAGAAATTATAGATTAGTAGTGTTAATAGTGTCTCCCCGAACACTCCCTATGTAACCAATCAAGCAGTATAGTTGAAAAATAAATCTAAATAAATCTAATAAATCTTTATTGCACGTCAAAGATGAATGAAATACGATAAAAATTATGCAACAGAGATGTCGATATAGAGAAAAAATATCGAATATATATATATATTCATTAATTTTAAAGGTATTTATGTTAATATCGAATGAATGGTCAATATATCGAATCAAATATCGAATAATCAATATCTTTTTATCAAAGCTGTAAAAAGTCTATCATGATACTTTTATCTTTCTTTATAATAAATAAAAAGTGTAGGGAAGAAATATTTTATTCTACGAAAATTAATTAAGAAATTAAACTAGGAAGATATTTAGAATATTTATAGAATAATTGTGACTGTGATTGTTTAAGGTCTGGTTACACACCAACTCGTTAGCTTAATTCACTCTTCGTCCCTTTTTAATGTGCTCTTCAGAAAGAGACGAAAAGTGAGTTAAGCTACGGTTAAATCGAGCCTAAATCTTAAGTTTTACGCCTTAAAATCTCATTGTAAATGACGCATTATGCAAATATGTAAGTTTGTTTGAATATACCTTATCGATATAAACTTAGTGACTTGTTTTCAAAAATATTCATTTATACGACTTGCCTAAATTCATTTGATATTTTATTCATATTTTTTGTATTCGATATTTTTCGAAGTTGAAAAAAATCGAATAATTGATAATTTCGAATAATTTTAAAAATATATAAATAAGTTCATCAATAACTGAGATTGATTTCCTATTATTAAATACTTGTATTATTAAAATGTATACAAACAGAAATGTATATATTTAACCAATATTTTCTATTATTGCAGGGCAATATTATTATTAATTAGTAATGAATATTTTACATATTGTTCTGCTTAATTTATTCCCTTTTATTAATTCTTATTTGTTGTTCTCTTGCTATAGTATTATAAAAAACAAAACATTGAAATATTACATAGTAACGTATACTGCACATCATAGGACATATATAGAAGTACTTCCATCTATTTTTTGACAAATCCATTTTCGGAATATGACATTGTCATAGATGGCTGGAGTCGACATAAAGTATTTTTTTATTCAGAGTCATAATCAAATTTTGATGTTAAAAAAATAGTTAATGGTGGGGATATATTAAAAATTTTAATATTTTCAAAGAATCTTATTATAATAAGATTGTAAGGAGATTATAATGAGATTGTAATGAGATTGTAATGAAAGAAATGTTATTGCAAAATACTTTTGAAATCATACAATTTTTATTGAAATACTGTTTTCTATTTTTCATAATTTCGATGGTATCCGCTCCTAAAGAAAAGAAAAATCGTTGTTTTCAAAAAGATGTTTTATCCCTTAAAAGTGCGTATAAAAAAATATGTGCCTCCTATTTTTATGTACATATTTTAAATTTATCAAAATTGAATAGGGATACCTCCGTGGATTTTCTTGTTAGTTTAATATTTGATTGTCGTCATGAAGTTCGAAATTTCCCGAGAGATGGCAGAAAATCGTAAATAATGAAAGCAACTATTTCGATGACTGAATTATATTGAACACTGAGGTGCATAAATGACTTCCTTTTTCGGTGTAAATGGTGTAGATAAGCGCGCCATCTGCGTGGTCGAATGTATGCTGCGCTTATCTACACCTATCTACACCGAAAAAGGAAGTCATTTATGCACCTCAGTGAACATATTATACATTTAAAATAAAAACGTGCAAAAAATTACTAAAACATTTTTTATACATATAATATTAATTTTTATACATAATTTTCATTTTTATTCTGTGTATTTCTTTATTTATGTTGTATTTAATTTATAAATCTTATATAAACAAATATATTTATAACAGACAAATACATACGTATATAAAAATAATTACTATTAATGATTGTGAAGAACTAATTTTTAAGTATTTTAATATTGGCTTTCACTAATTATTATGTTTTTATCGTCAGTCTAACATTTATTTTATCCACAATAGTCATGTAGTTTATTTCTCTAAGCGGGGCTTGCACTTAATCAGATTGAATTATAAATAAATTTATGTAATGTGATTACATATACAGTTAAAAAAGAAATATACTCCACTTAATTTTTTTAATCATTAAATTATAATTATTTCTTATTTATTATATAATTTTATTATAGGCCAGGGAGAATCCGGAGCCAATATTTGATGTATCAGAATGTGCCTTGAAGCATGTACCATCAGGTATTTACTCGCTTTGCAAGGTGTTCCGGAAGGAAAGTTTGTTAATGTATAGTAACAAGTTAAACTCGCTCTCAGGCGGAGGTGCCTTAGCCGATCTGTCATTATTGACTATATTAGATATTCATGGAAACGAGTTTACCACGTTACCTTCTGACATTATGCATCTTTCTTCCCTTAAGGTGCATTTATTATATATATATAAATTCTCAAATTCATATATATATTAGGAGTGTGATTTAGTTTTGAGGGTTTTGCAACAGATGGCTGTAGTGTCAGTTTGTTCCAATAGCTGTTTCCGATAACTGTTTTTTCTTACAGTGTTGACATTATCCATGACATTTAGTAGCATTATAGCAATAGATGCAATAACAGTCGTGTTTATATCATCGTAAAAATGGAACTTCCGAAAGAGCATTTTCGACATGCGTTGCTTTTGTTTTTTAATCAAAAGAAAACTGCGGCTGAGGGTATAGAATTCTTGTGGAAACTTATGGTGATTCTGCCCCATCAATTAAGACGTGTGAATACTGGTTTAGACGCTTTAAAAGTGGTGATACTGATGTGAAGGACAAAGAACGCTCGGGACAACTAAGAAAGCTTGAAAATGCAGATTTGCAAGCATTATTGGACGAAAATCCAACACAATCCACTTCAGAACTTGCCAGAGCATTAAATGTTGATCGTACAACAGTTACCAAACATTTACATGGAATGGGAAAAATTCAGAAAGAAGGGAAATGGGTTCGACATCAATTATCGGAAAGTGCCATTGCGAACCGATTGAACATTTGCATTTCGTTGATCGCCAGGCAAAAAAAGAAGAGTCTTTTGTCTCGGATTGTTACTGGGGATGAAAAGTGGATCTATTTTGATAATCCCAAACGCAGAAAATCATGGGTGGATCCAGGCGAACCATCAACATCCACTCCGAGACGCAATATTCATGGTTCAAAAGTAATGCTCTGTATTTGGTGGGATCAAGAAGGTATAGTGTACTATGAGCTGTTAAATTCGCATGAGACTGTCACGGCTGATCGTTATCGACACCAATTGTACAAGTTGAAACAAGCATTGGACCAAAAACGACCACCAATTGCGAGTAAACGACGGAAAGTGATTCTTCTTCATGACAACGCTCGACCTCACATTGCGTTATCAGTGAAACAAACACTATTAGAGCTTGAATGGGAAGTCTTACCGCACCCCGCGTATTCTCGGGATATTGCTCCATGCGATTATTATTTGTTCCGGCCGATGCAACACGCTTTAGAGGATACAAACTTTCATAATTTCGAAGAAGTGCGAAAATTCGTCGACGAATGGATCAACTCAAAAGAAGAGTGATTTTATCGTGGTGGAATCCATCTCTTGCCAGAAAGATGGGAAAAAGTTATAGAAAACGAAGGAAAATATTTTGATTAAGGTATTCATTCATTATCATATTTAAATACATGCGTTTTTGAGCAAAAAAACCCTCAAAACTAAATCACACCCCTAATATATATATATACATACATACATACAGGGTGGCTCATTATAATCCATCCATGCGAATAACTCGAAAAGGAGAAGTTATTCAAAAAAATGTTTCAGATAAAAGTTTTATGGCCTCGAGGGGGAAAGATGAAGGTATTATCAGTTTAATGGTAGATGGCGCCACTGTAGAAATTTCATCATGGCGGCCATTTTAGCTTCTTATGTTACTTTACCCGCCGACGCGGAATATGATACTATCAGAGCGATTGCGACTATCTAAGTTGGTTATTTAGTGCCTTTTTTCTAATGCAATTTCTCATACTAGACATGTGTTACTAGATACGTGTTACCAACTCTCGATGTAAATACTTTGTACCTGTTGGCCGGATGGCGCTGCCAAGGCCCTCTCTTTTGTATAATAAAAAAAATGGCGGCCATTTTTTTAACCCTTCGTGGTCACTCGGGGTCCAAAAGACTCCAACGAAAGTTTAAGGCTTTATATCTTTCTGGTCTAAATTGAAAATTAACTTTTTACTGCCATCTACCGGTAGCTTCAAGTACTCTTTTTCCGTTCTAATATTAGGTGTCGCTCGCAGCGCACTAGTATAGAAATAGCAATTATTCAAATAACATTTCCCGCGTGCTGGGGTCTTCCGGACCGCCTGTGTGACTAACTTGTAATTTGATATCAAAAATTTGGAAAATTTTGTTTTTGTGATTCTCGCACATATTATCTGTGGAAAAACGTAAGTGCAAGTTTAAAGACCGAGTAATTGTTTTCTACAAAGGTTATAAGTATTTATTTACACTTATAGATGGCATATGATTTACGGAGTCGTGAGTTTCAAAATTCGTTGTTGAATGACATTGAAAATACAGAATCTTTTGGTGGAAATAGTTCTGATAGTGAAAGTGACCCATGTTTCTAAGGAATCGGGAAGTGATTTTGAAATTTCGGACGCTGATGAAGAAATGGAGTTTGAAGATGCGACGCAGGATAAACAAGAATGCTTTGTTCATCATGCGAGCGCCTCATGTGCGATTCTCATAGAATGTACATGTGTAGTGATTGTGGAAGTGTGGAATAATTATTTTATAAATTTGATAAGTTAAATTTTCTATTCAAATGTATATATTTAATCGCGGACACTGGCCAATGTCAGATGGACGGACGAATTTTTCATACATTAACTGCATGCCAACAATTTTGTTAGATTCAATGCAGAAATTTTTAACGTTCCAAGAACACATTCGTCTACTACATGCCAACAAATTTCGTCAGTCTTAAAACGTAGCGACTTACTATTCAAGAACAAAAGATGTTAATATGGTTAATTAATTAATGAAAAATCCATTGCGAAAAATATCACCCCACGCCAGGACTCGAACCTGGGACCTCCCTCTTTCCGGATTTTTCAATGGATTTTTCATTAATCTAGACTTGTTAAATCTTCTATTATTTTCGTTATTTTTATATCGTTATTATTATATATATTTTTTGCGTTATAATACTAATTATTAATATTTCTATAATTAATAATAATACTACTAATATAATACTACTACTAATTATTAACAATACTTGTAATAATAATAATGTTCTATGTTATATAAATATACTTATTTTCCATAATTGTAGATTTTATTTATTTCGAAAATGATCCACTTTAATTCTGAAAATAAATACCTTTTTTGAAACGTGCATTATAACACTATTTTTAATACAATAATATTAGTTTCAACCAAAATAAAACTATTTTTAAATTGAAGTATTACATCTCCACAATATGACCCTAAATTTGTGTCGGAAAATAATAAAAATTTAAAAAGTTATAATTGTTTTAGTGAAAAACTCAGTTTTTCACGATTTCTAAATTTGTGAATGTTTTATGTTACAATTAAATTTAGTTATTATTTAGTTATTATTTAGTTATATTACAATTAAAATTTGCATAAAAAGTCTATTTCTCCTTGTTATACAAGCTTTCAAAGTTATTATGTAATTTTGTAATTCAAATTGAATGAATAGGGTAAACACGGAAACCATTTAAAGTTGGTGGAGTCTATTGGACCCCATGTGACCATTACGTGATTTTCTAGATGTGTGACCACGAAGGGTTAAATAGAACTCGATTTTTTTCTCTAAATAAAAGTTATAGCTGACAATAAGAGGAATACAACGCTTTTTTGTTTTTTAAAATTGGATCTTTTTTCGCTGAATTACAGTGTTTCAAAGTTTATAATGTAAGTAAAAAGCTTCCACGCCCATAAGTACAGTGTGCGTACTTTGCGACTCCAAACCTCCGCCTATTTGTGTGTATGTGCGTGTGCGTGCGCGCATATGCGTGTGTGTGCATATGTGTTGTTTCTATCCATTATCTGGACTAATAATTTTCTTTTGTTCAAACTTCCGTTTGATGCTCCACCAGCTCCAGAGACGCATTCTCCCGTGCTTAGCATTACCCATGAACGACGTGGACGTGGCGGGGCTTTTGTCCCTTTGAGATGCTTGATTTACGTGAGTCTCCTTGCCTCTCACAATTGGAGTGCTTGTTTAACGTGAGATCCCGTGCCTCTCACAATTGGGGTACTTGATTTACGTGAGTCCCCTTGCCTCTCACATTTGGGGTGCTTGTTTAACGTGAGTTCCCTTGCCTCTCACGGTTTTCTGGAAATCTAGGTCTACAAATTTTGTTCAAAGTCCCCATTCGCCTGAATACATAGGTCAATCCTTCTCCCGAAATATCTCACAGTTTGAAGTAACATATTTCGTGGTATGTTCTTACATGTAACTTGAATTCGCTGAATCATATCTTCTCTAGTCGTCGCTTCTAGTTCGAAAACAACATTCTTTAAGTATCCCCACAGATAAAAATCTGCCAAAGTCAACTCTGGTGATCGTGCTGGCCCGTCCCGACCATTCCACCTTCCATTGAAGTGCATGTGTAACAACTGCGTTACCATTCGTGCACGATGGGCACCTGCTCCATCTAACTGAACCCACATACTTTACCTTGTATGTGAGTCTACATGTTGAAGTAAAAGAGATAATTCATCTCGTAAAAAGTCCAGAAAGTTTTGCCCATTCACATTTCCATGGAAAAAATGGACCAATTAACACTAGAACTACCAACGATTTACATGTACCTATTTCTATCGGAGAGATCAAAATGACTTGGTCTTCAAAAGAACAACTTAGTTTGTTGAAATTTAATATCATTTTACGTAAAGATGCACGCAATAGCAGCACAAAAATATATCGAAACGCAAAAATAGAAAGATTAACAATAGCGCAATACGCTCTGTGTGCCACGTGCTCGTGACAAATTAAATGTTCTCGCACTTTCGCTTCCTAAATGAACAAATCTAATAACGAATATAAACTAATATGCTCTCTTCGTGTTATGCATACACGCCCACACAGCACACTTTATCTGAAAGATATCCCATAGATATTATTTTGGGATATCGCAATAGCCATAAGATATCCCAAGATGATCTCAGTTATCCGTGGGATGTACAAAATATGCACAAGTGTCCGCCTAAAATCTGCCTAGGGGATATCCTACAGATATCGCAGACGACATCCAGAGGATGTCCGAGTGATGTTATGAGATATCGCATACAGCACAAAAGTCCGAGAGACATCGAAGGGATGTCTAAAGGACATTTTATATCCTGGACATCCCTTCGACATCCTTCGGACTTTTGTTTTGCTGTATGAGATGTAGCATTCAATATCGTATGTATAGATATTCCACATAGCACAGAAAGTTCAAAAAGAATTCATTTGTATGTCACAAATGCTAAGTTCATTTTCAGAAGCAAAAAGAATAGAAAAAATGTTATGGAGCGTAAAAGAATTCTTTTTGCATCTGAAAATTAACTCACAATTTGTGACATACAAGTGAATTTTTTTAACTCTCTGTGCTATCTGGGATATCTACATATCTACGATATTGAATGCTACATAATAATACATTTCTGACATTTCATAAAATAAAGAAGGGGATAACTATATATAAAAGAAGTTTACATTGCAGAATAAATGTTTATTTATATAATCAGTCTTTCAATGTAAAAATCGGCTGTAGAAGTATATATTAATCTTATATAATAGTAAAAAATCTTTTTAAAAAAACATAAAGTTTACAATAACATAACTTTTCATTTATAAAAGGAAACTTTATAAACTTTATAAACATAACTCTTAACAGTACCTCTTAAAATTATCACAAGTTTCTAAGTGTTAAAAGTAAATAAAAAATTCTTAGATATATTATGCGTGACAAGTCTAACAATGACATTGATAACAGAGAGAAAAAATATTTCACCGTTCCGTACATCAAGGATTTCGGTGAGAATGTTGAAAGGATTTTGAAGTCTTTTTGTTTGAAGATTGTTTTTAGCATTCCTAATAGGCTTGATAGTATCATACGGAGGGGTAAAGATAGATTAGACGATCTAAATTGTACCGAAATTGTCTATAAGATTGAGTGTAAGGATTGTGAAGCTTGTTATGTGGGGCAAACCAAAAGACATTTAAAGATGAGATTTGGCGAGCACATGTCAGACATCTGCAAAAATGCTAGTGACCACTCTGTTGTCAGTAAACACCGATATGTTAATGGTCATGATTTTGATTGGTCCAAACCAATTATTTTACATCACGAAAAACATAGAAGGAAGAGAGAAATTGCCGAGATGTTCTATATTAAAAAACACAACTCGGTCAACCTTCAAACGGATACTGACAACTTACCTGACATTTACGAAAACATAATACGACTCGTATAAATAGACTAGCTTTGTGTGGATTGCTTTCAGTGTTCGCTCATGTTTCCTTTCTGGTCAGAATTGATTTTCTCTTGAAACTTATGCTTTCTTTGTTCTGCTGTGACACCAAATGATTAATTGTTTTACCACTTTCTGACATGTTCATTTATTTATTAATTAATTTTTTCTGCGACTTTCTACGTATAATCGACAATGAGTTTTCTTTTTCTTTGGTGTTTCTTTTTTCATTTTATGTATTAATTGCGCTTATTTTTATTGACATTGTTATGGTTTGGTTTGCACAGATTAATTTAATGTCCAATTTTGTATGATTATCACCTGAAAAGGACCCAAACCAAGGGTCGAAACGTTGTGATCAATTTAATCAAATATATTGCCAGTTAAGGCCGAAATAATTAAAGTTTCCATCTATTTATTCTGCATAAAAAATTCTTGTAAGTTCTGCAGCACAAAGAAAAAGCTTTAAACACATACCTCCGATATAACACGAAACATAAACATAATACAAAAAGTAATAAAATACGAAATAATACGAAAAGTAATAAAAGTATTATTGTTTATGGTCTTGCTGCTTCCTCATTGTCATTGTTCGAATGTCTTATGTATCTTTCTTTGACATGTCTTAGCCAGTCTATAATACACTTTTTTATTCCCAGTAGTGTTGCATCATTATGCAACTGTATTAGAATTGCCGAAAATTAAAATAATATCATTGTTTTATACTTTACTGAAAAAAACTGGATGATGTATATCTTTTTCAATTATATGTTAAATTTACGCTCTACAATTTTGTGAAATGGTGATAATAATTGTTGCGGTTTAGAAGATGGTAGTGTTATAATTGTTCAACAAATAGTACGACATGTGCAGTTGAATGATTTTGTGACAATAGGAAAGAAGTTTGTACGAAAAACATATTTTTACAATACTCCTTGCACATCTAGTTTACTAGACACGTATGTCGTTTCAAAAATCGGAATCAGCGTTATCGCAAACTAGAATATGGCTATTGTCTAAAGTAAAACGAAAATTTTTTAAAATACCATGTGGAAATGATAAATACGTTATCGTACCATTACTGCACAATGAAAATGATTAATTAATGATTGATTAAAGCTCACCTGTAACTTAACCTCGCTGTGAATTGTATAATATTGTTATCATTCAATTATTCACTTCACTTATTTCGTTTTCTCTCTCTCTCATACACACACACACATCACGTACGCACATCACATACTTATTTACTCTTACTCATTTAAATAATTCACTCCTGTACTCGATCACTCTCTCGCTGACTGTCAATCCCTTGTTCGCTCACTCGATCTATAACCATAACCTACAAAGGTCTAGATCAGAGAGAATCTAGAGAGAGTGGAGCGGATTGACCGGAAGCCGCCATTAACAGCGCAACTTTTGGGGAAGATTTAATACACACATACACCAACACACATACAAAATAATACTTTGCTAATATATTATTACAGTGTTATATTTTGACACTCTTACGTCTTCCATCATTCAACTACGCGTTCAAAAGTGCAAATATGCCAGAATATGTAGCGTCAGTCCATGTCAGTCTCATTGAAAGTGCGAAATGTACAAAGTTAACGGAAGTTGCCCTGTTAATGGCGACACCAATCAGAAAAGGGAACACGATCCGCTCCACTCCCTCTAGATTCTCTCTGGTCTAGATATATCGCTAGCGCTCTCTCGCGGCAGAAAGTGCAACTGTACAACAATCGACGTTGACGACGACGTTGCTTTGGACTTTGCATCGCAATATCTCCGCTCGTAGGGCACATAGTGAAAAAATAAGATCATTTTTCTCATGCAAATCATACCCAAGCTATCGATTGAGTCTACTTAGAACTTGATCAATTTACCCGTTATTGAGATCTGATAATTTCGGGTACTCGCAGCTCGCCGACTTGCGTAAATTCACGGTGCGGTCTCACGCTACGCGTTTACTTGATATCTATGACATTCTCAACTTTCTTATGTATAATATATAATTCATTGCAAAATGATATCCGAGAGACATCGAAGGGATGTCTAAAGGACATTTTATATCCTGTGGACATCCCTACGACGTTCTTCAGACTTTTGTGCGTGATGATATCCTGACATGCGGATGTCCTGCAGATATCCTGTCGATATCACGCAATACGAAGATTTCAGTAGGATATCGTAAGGATATCCTTTTGGGATATCCTAGATGCTACTTACTTGGATATCTCTGGGATTGTATTAGTAAATCTGCAACAATTTGGGATATCCTCAGGATAAAGTTGCTGTGTGGGCGAACATATATCTAACAAAAGGTTTATTTATCTTTGACACGTTGCACGCTTTCTGTATCGGTGAGCTCATCCGCGACCGGCCTACCTAAAAGGAGAGAGAACGTTCGCCGCGCTACGCAAGCATATGTATATATCGAATTAATTAAGGCGCGTTTCCACATAATTAAAGATAAGACAAAACCGTAAGAGGGCGCCAGAATTACTAATTTCCAACATAGTTAAAAAAACGTGCATTTGTATATATTTTTTGTTATACTTAAGAAAAATAAAAAATAAGATGTAATAAAAATGACTAATCAGTATAACAAAATACCAAACAAGTCATTTTGGCCCTCTTGGTAAATCTAATATTAAATAACCGTTAAGGATATCGCACCATACGTAAATACTCCAACGATGTTGATTATCTACTTCCCTGAACCACCAAGGATTGACACACACAAAGAGGTAGAGGTTTGGAGTCACAAAGTGTACGCACACTGTACTTATGGGCGTGGAAGCTTTTTACTTACATTATAAACTTTGAAACACTGTAACTCAGCGAAAAATGATCCAATTTTAAAAAACAAAAAAGCGTTGTATTCCTCTCATTGTCAACTATAACTTTTATTTAGAGAAAAAAATCGACTTCTATTTAAAAAAATGGCCGCCATGATGAAATCTCTAAAGTGCCGCCATCTACTATTAAACTGATAATACCATCATCTTCCCCTCTCGAGGTTATAAAACTTTTGTCTGAAACATTGTTTTGAAAACTTTTTCCTTTTCGAGTTATTCGCGTGGATGGATTAAAATGAGCCACCCTGTATACTGCATCCAGCGAGAGAACGTTATCGGAGCAGACGAAAACGCGTTCCGCACAGATCTCCTCCCTAGAGACCCCCCACAACGCCGCGATACAAGCACGTTAATGCTATTAGAGATCCTATAGTATAACAGAGATGCGCCAATGATCACGTGATTACGATATTTTGCTGATTGGTCAGAGTAAATTGTATAAACGTAGCCGCTGCCATGTTGAATTTCTCGTTGCCATGTTGAATCTGTCACTATCTTTCATACAAGTTTGTACATGTTTCTTTTGACGTCTTTATTTTTCATAGTCGTTTATGTAATGAATTATTTTCATTTCTTCATTAAATAATGTTTTGCATTAATTGTCGCTTATTTTATGCACATAATTTACCATGCCAACCAATTGTGCTGCAAATCGCTGTACGAACAGCAACAAAGGTTATGCAGTAAATTTCTATTAGTATCACTCACCTCACAAATTCTTTGCGAGGTTGTGGATCGCCAATCGGGGTTCCTTGAAAGAGCAGCTATCCATTTCTTACGACAATCTGCATTTGCTGGGACATTAAATACTACATAACCTTTGTTGCTGTTCGTACAGCGATTTGCAGCACAATTGGTTGGCATGGTAAATTCTGTGCACAAAATATGCGACAATTAATACAAAACATTATTTAATGAAGAAATGAAAATAATTCATTACATAAACGACTATGAAAAATAAAGACGTCCAAAGAAACATGTACTAACTTGTATGAAAGATAGTGACAGATTCAACATGGCAGCGGCTACGTTTATACAATTTACTCTGACCAATCAGCAAAATATCGCAATCACGTGATCATTGGCGCATCTCTGTTATACTATAGGATCTCTAAATGCTATTATACACGCCATCACTACGCCACGCTATCCCCACTTCGCCCGCCTATGCGCAGACGGATAAAGTTCTCTCGCTGGACGCTCTGTGTGTGTGTGTGTGTGTGTGTGTGTGTGTGTGTGTGTGTGTGTGTGTATGCATATAAAGGTCAAAAAGTAACTGCAAAAAATTCGATTTTTTCAATCTGTCACAATAATAAGGCCCCTTAAAAATATTTTTATGGTAAATCTACCGATTAGCGTACCCACCTCTTATCACCTTGTCTTTGACATATATTATAGAGGTCACCCTCCTGAATGACCTTCAAAAGATTTTAGCCGTCGGTCGTTGTTTACTAAAAAGTTATTAACAAAAGAAGTTTAATGATTTTGCACGAATTTTCAGCCGTCCACGACAAGCAAAAGGTTATATTTTCCGAAACTGGAGCCCCGGACACATACGCTCGGTTTCAGCCCGCTTCGAGGGCGGGGGGCAGGGCTTTGCCCCCCCGTCAGAACCAGTGTAACAGATTTTACCGTACAGATTTTGATCACCTGGTACACAGCACGGATCCCGGTGGGGAGGGGGCGAAGCGGGCTGAAAACGAGCGTATGTGTCCGAGGCTCCAGTTTCGGAAAATATAGCCTAACCAGGTTAGGTTAGGTTAGGTTAAAGCAGAGAATACTTTGTATTTAACTGTTTATGCTTTTGGTTAAAGTGAAGAATACTTTGTACTTACATTAAAAGAAACTATTCTATATATTAACGATTCACTGCTTTAAATGACTTTCCTTCTTTCGTTCATATACATATTCGTCGTTTATATCTTTCAATATTCAAAATAACTACTATATTTGCAAAATTTCTTTTGTTAATAATTTTCATAAACAACGATCGACGACTAAAACCTAGTGCAGGTTATTCGGGAAGGTGACCTTTGTAATATATGTCAATATTATGTTCTTGGTTCGCGTAGACAGCTGAAAATTCGTGCAAAATCATTAAACTTCTTTTGTTAATAACTTTTTAGTAAACAACGACCGACGGTTAAAATTTGCACATTGTTACTCAGAGAGGTGACCTTTATAATATATGTCAAGGACAAGGTGATAGGAGGTGGGTACGCTAATCGGTAGATTTACCATTTTTATTTTTAATGATAGAAATAAACATTTTAATTGAATTGGTAATAATCACGGCAAACGAGCAAGCTGGTTGTTGATAGCTGATCAATTTATTATTCATCCAATGGTACAGATGAATCAATAACAAACGTTTCGGTCACATCATTGGATCATCTTCAATGTTAATTTAAAATTTCAAAAAAGCGGTATCCTGTTACAAATCAAACATGTATAAACAATTTGTCGTTCGGCTGAAAAACCAGAATAAAAATGAACAGCTGTATACTCACATATTAAATCAAAAATATAAATCGGAAACATCTATTATAAATTGTAAGTCGTAATTGAGGTCAACAAAAATAAAAAATCCAGTAAAAATTAGTCATTGCAATTGTCATTCCAAGAGCAGTTAGCCGTGTAACCTGTCACATCAGCAACATCAGATATACGAAAAATGCTTTTGAAAAAACGAATGTATAGGAAAATCGTTATGAAATTGAATACTCACATAGTGTAGCAGAGTCATTATATATAATAAAACTTTCTTTATATGTACTGCAAAACAAGACTTAACCACGACACACGAACATATTTCACCATTTCTCTCTGATGTATTAGAGGCGACTGGGATAAATCGAGCGCTCAACAGATCACAACATCCACACAAACAGCCCAGGAAAATATTAAAAATAAGGTTATTGGGAAGAAAATAAGTCTAGGATAGGAAGATAAACCTCCGGTAACGCCAACGTATCGGTTTGCAAATTGAGGGAGTTTGGTTGTAGTTTGATATTAACCATTTCAGAAACGAGTCTTTTTTTATACGAACTCTCCTCATCAAGGATATGTACATCGTTCCATTTAAACTCGTGACCGGAGGTCAATCTATGATTGGAGATAACCGAAGGGGATCCCCCTCTTTTTAAAATATCTCTCTTATGCTCATTAACTCTGGTATGGAGTTGTCGTTTTGTCTGGCCGACATAGGAAGCGTCGCATTCGTTGCATGTGATCTTGTACACAACATTACAGTGAGACATTACGCTCAACGTATCCTTCTTGTTTCGTATCAGACTCCTTAACGAATTTTTAGGTTGGAACGCCGTGTCAAAATTAAGTTTTTTGGGCTTATCGATAAAAATCTCTGATATATTTTTTATGTATGGTAAGGAAAACCATTTCCTGTTTTCAATTTCGTGTGTAACATTGTTTGAGCCATAGCAATATTTCTTCAATCTTTTATTAATGCTCGAAAAAATGAATTGAAGGGGATAAGAGTTGTCCAGTAAAGTGTTTATCATAAATTCGAAATTCTTTTTGTGGAATTGAGGATCAGAAATCTGTAAGACCTTATCGGTCAACCCGAAAATCACACCTCGTTTATGTGAGGTAGGGTGGTGAGAAAAGAAATTTAGGTATCTTCCAGAGAATGTTGGTTTATGATACCAATCCAGATTGATGTTTCCGTGGTCAAAAATTATCGAAATGTCAAGAAAGTTAATACTATTATTGTTGTTATTGTTATTATTTATTCACGAATGTACCAACCGACTTAGCAATACAAAGCATAAGAGACAGATGGGATGATACCTCCAAAGGTACATCCATTCCGCTTGACGAATTTTTAATTGTCATTAACTTTGTTCTGAGCTCGACCTATTTTTCATTCGGGGGTCACATCTACAAGCAGATATTCGGTACTCCAATGGGATCACCCATCGCCATGATTGTCGCGGATTTGGCGTTGCAGGATATTGAATCAAAAGCATTAAGTATTTTGAACAGGCATATACCGATATATTATAGATATGTAGACGACATCATACTTGCATCACATCCTGCACATTTCAATGATATTTTAAATACCTTCAACTCTTTCCATAACAGACTTCAATTTACAATAGAGCACAGCAACAATAATAGTATTAACTTTCTTGACATTTCGATAATTTTTGACCACGGAAACATCAATCTGGATTGGTATCATAAACCAACATTCTCTGGAAGATACCTAAATTTCTTTTCTCACCACCCTACCTCACATAAACGAGGTGTGATTTTCGGGTTGACCGATAAGGTCTTACAGATTTCTGATCCTCAATTCCACAAAAAGAATTTCGAATTTATGATAAACACTTTACTGGACAACTCTTATCCCCTTCAATTCATTTTTTCGAGCATTAATAAAAGATTGAAGAAATATTGCTATGGCTCAAACAATGTTACACACGAAATTGAAAACAGGAAATGGTTTTCCTTACCATACATAAAAAATATATCAGAGATTTTTATCGATAAGCCCAAAAAACTTAATTTTGACACGGCGTTCCAACCTAAAAATTCGTTAAGGAGTCTGATACGAAACAAGAAGGATACGTTGAGCGTAATGTCTCACTGTAATGTTGTGTACAAGATCACATGCAACGAATGCGACGCTTCCTATGTCGGCCAGACAAAACGACAACTCCATACCAGAGTTAATGAGCATAAGAGAGATATTTTAAAAAGAGGGGGATCCCCTTCGGTTATCTCCAATCATAGATTGACCTCCGGTCACGAGTTTAAATGGAACGATGTACATATCCTTGATGAGGAGAGTTCGTATAAAAAAAGACTCGTTTCTGAAATGGTTAATATCAAACTACAACCAAACTCCCTCAATTTGCAAACCGATACGTTGGCGTTACCGGAGGTTTATCTTCCTATCCTAGACTTATTTTCTTCCCAATAACCTTATTTTTAATATTTTCCTGGGCTGTTTGTGTGGATGTTGTGATCTGTTGAGCGCTCGATTTATCCCAGTCGCCTCTAATACATCAGAGAGAAATGGTGAAATATGTTCGTGTGTCGTGGTTAAGTCTTGTTTTGCAGTACATATAAAGAAAGTTTTATTATATATAATGACTCTGCTACACTATGTGAGTATTCAATTTCATAACGATTTTCCTATACATTCGTTTTTTCAAAAGCATTTTTCGTATATCTGATGTTGCTGATGTGACAGGTTACACGGCTAACTGCTCTTGGAATGACAATTGCAATGACTAATTTTTACTGGATTTTTTATTTTTGTTGACCTCAATTACGACTTACAATTTATAATAGATGTTTCCGATTTATATTTTTGATTTAATATGTGAGTATACAGCTGTTCATTTTTATTCTGGTTTTTCAGCCGAACGACAAATTGTTTATACATGTTTGATTTGTAACAGGATACCGCTTTTTTGAAATTTTAAATTAACATTGAAGATGATCCAATGATGTGACCGAAACGTTTGTTATTGATTCATCTGTACCATTGGATGAATAATAAATTGATCAGCTATCAACAACCAGCTTGCTCGTTTACCGTGATTATTACCAATATCAAGATACGAGCCACTACACTACTATTTTAATTGAAATTTATATATTAAGTTGCATAATTTTTGTCGCATTTCGTGCTTATCGTCAAGGCACAATAAATTATTAGAGTTGTGTTTGAATGTTGCTAACGGGAGGCTAGACCCACCGGGACGGGACGCGAACCAGCAACCATCAGACTTCCAGTCCGACGCCTAACTTGCTGCGCTACCACAGTATAAGTATATACAGTAGCGACAGTGCTCACAAATTGGCGAAGTAATTTCCTTCTGCGCATGCGTTGGCTGCACAGCTAAGAATATGGCGGCTGTCATACATGTGCACATATACATATAGAATACTTCGCGCGACACACTACTGCGTACAGCGCTCGCACAGCCTTCAACATGGCTGATCATCACGTGACCGAATACGGCTATATCAAAGGAACCGACAGCTACTGTCGCTACTGTAAATACTTATACTGTGGCGCTACGCTGTAGCTCGACAATCTGATTAAAAGCAAGGATACTAAAGGAACATACTGAAATTTACTCCGCGGGTTCTCGTAAACGCTTGAGAGGCGCATCGTCTCCGGATAGTATATGTTACTTCTATTGGGTTGAGTAAAAACTAATTTCGTATTTTTTGGTCAAAGTCAAAGACAAAATTTTGATATTAAAAAATAACTTTATTAAACAATGTATGCACCATTTTTTTCAATAACATTTCGCCATCTTTCAGGTAATTTAAGAATTCCATCCTCCCAAAACTTCCCAGTGTTCTGAGTGAAAAATTCCTCAAGGTGTTGTTTGCAAGCTTCCAAAGAAGTGAAATTTTTTCCATTAAGCGAATTCTGTAACGATCTGAATAAGTAGAAATCTGATGGTGCCAGGTCAGGTGAATATGGCGGATGAGGCAAGACGTCCCACCCAAGCTGCAGTAATTTTTGACGGGTTGCCAAAGATACGTGCGATCTAATGTTGTCTTGATGGAAGATGACACCATACGATTGCTCAATTCTAGTCGCTTCTCGTCGATTGCTGCCTTCAACTGGTGCAGTTGGGAACAGTACTCCTTCGAATCAATTGTTTGATTTTGTGGAAGCAGTTCATAATATATGATTCCTTTCCAATCCCACCAAATACACAATATAACTTTTTTGTGTGTATATTTTGCTTTGGTGTGGTTTGCGGCGATTCATCTCACTTCCCTCACGATCTTTTGCGCTCAACATTCTTGTATACAATCCACTTTTCGTCGCCCGTTACTATTCGTTTTAAAAATGGATTGTTTTCGTTACGTTTGAGCAATGAATCGCAGATGGAGATGCAGTCCATTAAATTTTTTTCAGTCAAATTATGAGGTACCCAAATATCGTACCGAGACACGTAGCCAAGTGTGTGCAAGCGGTTCACAACGGTCTTCTGAGATACGTTGACAATTTGTGCGATATCTCATGTCGTATAATGTGGATTATTTTCAATCAACGTCTTGATTTGATCATCATCTGCAACCAATGGCCTACCTGAGCGCTTTCCATCTTCACATGTCGTATCACTAGCACGAAATTCCGCAAACCGGTTTTGGCACACACGTTCGCTTACGGCATCCTCCCCATACACAGCACATATCTTTTCTTTAGTTTGCGTTGCGTTTTTCCCTTTGTGAAAATAAAAAAGCATCAAATACCGAAAATACTGCTTGTTTTGCTCTATGTTTACAATGCCACTAAATACAAACTACTGAATCGATTTTGATGAATGATGACTTTATACACACAGGAAAACATAACCTTTTAGAAAAATAATGGTAATGTCACATCTTGAGTGAAGTTAGCTGCCAATATTTTTTCTTAATTACATCTACCCAAAATACGAAATTACTTTTTACTCAACCCAATATATGAATACAACATACCTGTAAAAGCTGGGCAAAATCGGTGACCCGGTGGGTCTGTCCTCCCCTGTAGTATGCAAAGGTAATATGCAACTTATTAGCTCAGTTTGAAAACAAATTTAATAATAATTTATTGCACCTTGAAAATAAGCGCACGACAGAAATATGACAGAAATTATGTAACAACTTAATATTATAGTTTCATGGGGAATGTTGAATTACATTATTTTCGTTGTAATAAGTTATCTTGATTCAAAAATACATAATTATTATAATTATAAAAGATATATTATTAAAGATTAATACAGGTAATTATTTAGTAATACGGATTACCTCCCGATTTCAATAATGTTTTAATATGTCGTCAAAGTCATTAACCTGAGTGATGTTGTGAAGGTTGTGAAGTCGGCGCTTATTGTTTATTAAAACATTATTAACAAATAAACTTCTTTTGTTAATAACTTTTTAATCAACAATGAGCGCCGACTAAAACCTTCACAACAACATCTTAGGGTGATGACCTTGATAACATATCTCAGAATTATTGAAATTGGAAGGTGGTCCGTATTACTGAACAGTTACCTTAATACACAATTTGTTAATGGAAAAAAACTTGGCTGGATTTCGAAATATGAAATGATAAAGAAATTTATCTTGTTAACTTATAAATGACATGAAATAAAATATAGTATATAAAATAATCATATTTTATAATATATAATATATATTATGCTTATAATAATATTATATCATATTATATTATTCTTTATCAATGAAATTAACAAGCGCGTGCACTTAGCGCCCTTTTTGAGAAGATGTATGTGTATACGAGGCTGTTTCACAGCTTATGCTGCTTCGTATATGCACTTGATGCGAGACATTATCGTGTCGCTTGATTTATCAACTTATCAATATTAGAAGTTTTATAGTTTTTATATTTTAGTTTATTTTCTTTTACATAACATAGACTAATTGTACACTATTTTTATTTAATATAGTTTTTGATATGAAATATAATTCTCTCGTGTACAGAGTATTTCTTTCTTTTCTTTCTTATTTTTGATAATAAATAAATTTTGTCTAATCAATATAAACCAAAATTACACGAAAGAAAGAAAACGGGATAAAAAAATTACTGAATATATTTGATACCTCCTACTATTATATATGTTGTTATTTCAGGTTTTTCGGAATAAATTGTGCACTAGTTTAAATGCAAACTGTTTAATAATAACTGTTTGATAACAATCTCAGCTCAGGAACAATCTGATTGGCAATACGCACAGAAATTTTAAAACGAAAAATAGTCTTTGTCTTGCTTGCCGTTACAATCAATTTCATCGAGTCACTCTGTTGTTCTATTTTGTTTGCTATCGAACGAAGGACAAATATGTTCTAATTCGCTCGTGGTTGAATTTCAACCGCTCACCTTCGAGACTCAACATGCTAAACACTAATGACCCTAGATAATTACCAACATATATGCAGGGTGAGCCATTTTAAACAGTCCAGTTGAATATGTCGAAAACCGAGTCCGATAGAACAAAATGTTTTAGATTTTGTAGGGTTCCGAGGGAGTCAAAAGGTGGTGACCTTGTGATTTTACCAAGGTCATTTTTCGAGGACATATGAAGGTCAACTTTGGTTTTTTAAAATGGAAACTAGTATTTTTTATTCCATATTTGAAAAGATTATTGAATTTTGCATAAGAAATATTTATGATTTGTGTGAGCTATGTCTAACAGTTTAGCAGTTATTCAGGCATGATGAATTTTTTTAATTTTGTTTTATTTAGTGACGAGGCTACTTTGCACAGTACAGGCCAATTAAATCGTCACAATTGTCATTATTGGTCGGTGGCAAATCCGCATTGGTATAGACGGATAGATTTTCAACATCAGTGGCGCTTAAATGTTTCGTGCGGAATTGTGAATGGCTACCTTATAGGACCTTATTTTTTTGAAGGAACGTTAAATTCTGAGGTATATCTCCATTTTCTACGAAACGAATTACCCAGTTTATTGGAAAATGTTGATTTAGATACCAGACAACGACTCTGGTATCAGCACGATGGCGCACCACCACATTATGCACATCAAGTACGTGCATATTTAAATCATGCATTTTCCAATCGATGGATAGGTCGAAATGGACCGATATTATGGCCACCACGATCGCCAGATTTAACGTCTCCTGATTTTTTAAATGGATGGACGAGGCAATTTTTTAAAAATTGCCTTATCACTAAATAAAACAAAATTAAAAAAATTCATCATGCCTGAATAACTGCTAAACTGTTAGACATAGCTCACACAAGTCATAACTATTTCTTATGCAAAATTCGATAATCTTTTCAAATATGGAATAAAAAATACTAGTTTCCATTTTTAAAAACCAAAGTTGACCTTCATATTCCTCGAAAAATGACCTTGGTAAAATCACAAAGTCACCACCTTTTGACCCCCTCGGAACCCTACAAATTTCATCTAAAACATTTTGTTCTATCGGACTCGGTTTTCGATATATTCAACTGGACTGTTTAAAATGGCTTACCCTGTATAAAATTAAACCCTATCAACAATATATAACTTTTGCACATTTTTGCGCAGGTTCAATTTTTTATAAATAAATAAACAATTATATATTTTTGCAAAATAAGCGAGAAATGTGGACCTTTTGCTCAAAATATACATTGAAAAAATACAAGTTGAGGTTTTCATTGTCAAAAGCATGATACATATAAATAATATATATTGAGATAAATATAATACAAAAATATACAATATATAACAATGTAAAACATGTGGAATCTTTTGTCTTGCTTCTGAAAGTGTGATAGGTCATTTCAATAGTCTTTTTTCCGTCGATTACGAATCTGAAAACAGAAATGTTCCATCACGTCACGTTTTTTAAAAAAACGGACTCAAAAAGTAAAAAAGCGGCGGCCATTTTGGAACCACCATATTGAATTTTTCAAATCTGACTTTAGATTCGTAATAAGCGATCAGAAAAACATAGAACTACATATTTCACAAAAATCCACCGAGCCGTCTAATTGTACCCCTGAAAGGGTTAATTCTGCGCCTGGGTCTATAACTTAATATCGTAGTTTAGTTTTTTCTTTTACAAAATATAGGCTAAATTATATTCTATTTTTATTTAATATCTATAGTAAACTATAGTTTTTTGATATAAAAGATGGTTTTCTTGTACAGTATTTTTTCTTGTCTTCTGTATTTGTGATAATAAACAAATTTTTAATCACTACGTTGCAAATCAGAAATGTACATGACAAAGGGAGAAAAACGGATAGCCAAAAAGAATAAATGAAAAATATTCTATACACAGAAGGTGCCATCGTTTTGCAAACTTGTTTTTTTTTAATTTACATTTCGTTTTCTTACCTAATAATAGTAATTTATTTACTTCAACCATTACAGTCAAGAAGTGGGACTTGGTTTACAATCTCCTCTTAACCATTCATTTCTTTTCACGCTCATCCTTCTACACTTTTCACATTTCGTTTTCTTTACTTCAATAGTAGGTACATTAAAAACAGCATTGCACATACTGTGTTATATACAGGGTGTCCCGGGTTTTAACCGACAAACTGCGGGAGCATATTCTACTAGTGGAAATAAGAAAAAATTCTTATATCGAGTTTGCTTAGAAATGCTTTATTACAAAGTTATAAACCAATATTGAAAAGAAATATGAGATAAGTAACAACGGAACATAGTGTAGAATTTGGAAGGTCGAAGATGTTTATGTTACGTGTATTCACATGTATTCATGTTTACTATGTTAAAACGATTCAGTATGATTGTTACTTTCACAACAGTAGCTGTTAGATTTCAATCGTCATGTGAACTAGCAATTACTATCAGAATGCCAAAAGTGTTTTCAAATGAGGAATACACTGATATTCATTTCGTGTACGGATTCTGTGACGGAAATGCACGAGCTGCCGTACGAGAGTATCAACGTAGATTTCCTAACAGGAGAGTACCAGATAGATTTAAAGCAACGAATTACTAATTCAGTTACTGAGATGCAACAAAATTTTCAGGAATATCGTACTGTAACAAATTCTGTACTACGTCGATGTCTAGCTTGTATCGATGTGCAAGGACAACATTTTGAAATGCGTCACTAAATCATTGCGTACATAATTTTTATTTTTGTGAAAAAATCCGTTGTCACTTATCTCATATTTCTTTTCAATATTGGTTTATAACTTTGTAATAAAGCATTTCTAAGCAAACTCGATATAAGAATTTTTTCTTATTTCCACTAGTAGAATATGCTCTCGCAGTTTGTCGGTTAAAACCCGGGACACCCTGTATATTGCTAGCATTTAATAAAATAAAATATGATAAGACATAAGAAAAATACGCAACAAAATAAATGGTAATAACAAAGCAAAAAAATATATATTATCGTTTTGTTTAATTGTATATAATTGTATAGAAGATATTAATAATCCGGATAATTATTGTAAATTGTTGTTCGCACGCACACAAGCAAAGCGATTTTGTCCCTCAAGGTGCGTTCACATATACACGACTTATTTAATTTATTAGGAATTAAAAATGACTTTGATATATGAGAAATGTTTTATTTTAATATAAATAAATAAAAATATAAATTGCAAAAATTATAAAAAGTTTAAATTTAATTATTTTAAATTCAACGACGCGGTAGCACCACGATATCAAGTAGATAAAAAATAATACATAAAACTAAGCAAAATTCGAGCGATCCGATATAATAATGTTACAAATCTGTTAAATAAAGATTTATTTTGCAAGTTTAACTTGAAATTATTAAAACCAGATTTCAAAATTAAAACTGTACTTACTGAAAAGATCTTTATTGGTTCGCATATATACAGGGTGTCCGAAATAAAGTGACTCAGACGAAAAGTATAGGTAGATAGGAGTAAACCGAGAAGAAAAGTCAAATACTATTTTTCGAAATTCGCAATAGTTATTAAGTTATTAACATATACGTCTGAGCCAATAAACGCGCTGAAAGCGTTAGGCCGGACTCGGGAGATAGAGCGAGAGGCGGAGTCAAGAAGAGAGGGGCGAGGGGGGAACCGCGAGCGACTCACGAGTCGCGAAGCGCGGCGCGTGACATATGATACCGCGCCGAGAATCTATTATTATTTGTGCTTTCCGTACATTGCCGACGAGGAAACAATAAGTTTCCAGCGCGGTGTTTTTAATAGCAAGGAAATGATACGCTATCATTTCCACACCACCTAGCGGTAGATAGCTCGGTGCGCTTTTTTATAGTGGTTTCCCCGGTAGGCCTAATCCACTCTCATTATTTAATTCGATTAATTTAATTGAATTGTTCGAAATGTCGTCCTCTTTCTCGTACGCAGAGGTCGGCTCTTCGTACAATATCGCGTGTGGCACGGTGCGCCATGTCCGGCGTAATGGTATTGAAGGCCGCAACAATAGCTTCACGTACCTCGTTTTCTGTACCATTACGCTGGTGCTCGATTACATTTTTTATGTGTCCCCATACAAAAAAATCTAACACGTTCAAGTCTGGCGACCGTGCCGGCCAGATAATAGGGCCACCACGACCTATTCACCTATCGGGAAAATGCGCGTCTAACACCTCGCGTACTTGACGACTAAAATGAGCCGGAGCCCCGTCGTGCTGAAATATTAATTGTCTTCGTATGTGAAGAGGCACATCCGCGAGAAGTATCGGCAATTCGTTCACTATAAAATTTCTATAAATATCGCCGGTTAAACGCGGTGGCAGAAAGTATGGACCAATCTGAAAATAATAAGTATAAACGAACATATTTTACTTAAACAGCAGGAGAAATTGCTTTCTTTTAACTTAAACTTACGACTTGATTGCCGATTATTCCCGTCCAAACGTTAATGGACCAACGATATTGAAATGCGCCTTGACGGACGACATGAGGATTTTCATCTACCCAATACAAAAAATTGCGGCAATTGAACACGCCGTTTGGTGTGAACGTTGATTCGTCCGTCCATAAAATAATGTCGGGAAAAGAGACATTCCGTCGACATTGTGCGAGAAATCCTGCGTATGGTTTTTCGACGGTTAGAACATTTTCAAATTATCGTGAATATAAAAAGTTGATAATGACAAACCTTCGCAAAAGTATATTCGTTGTTCTACATCCCTCGGTAAAATCTGTTGCACTCGTTGGTAATGGTACGGGTGCAACTCATTTTGCCGTAAGATGGAATGCACCTCGGACCGCGAAAGACCAAATTCGAGTGCCGTACGACGTACGCTGGTTCCAGGGTTTTCATGAAACGCGTCGAGCACTCTTTCTTCGTCGCGAACACGACGACGCACTGTCTTGTACACAACAAAAGTTTAACAAAATATTTATTATAAAAATCAAAACTAAATATAAAATCAATTGTTAACTAATCAAGTACTTAGAAGCAATTCAGTTTGAGTATTTTATCTAAATATCTCTCATGCATACTCTCTTATCGCATGACGACATTGAAATACTTGGTGTGCAGACTTTTTGATCAAACAGAATTTTTGATTTATAAATAGTTTTTCTGTAAGCTTACTAAACATTGACTACAATCGCGCTTTTGAAAACTGGATTATGTTCCACGTTATTCTCGTTTTTCGCATAGTTCATATAGAATATCCAACTATTCTAAGAACGCTTCACAACATTCTGCACTGCTTTTCACATAGTTGTACACTTCCTTTTCTATGTCCTCAAATCCTTTTTCAGTGATTTCGGCAT
This sequence comes from Ooceraea biroi, assembly GCF_003672135.1. NCBI lineage: Eukaryota > Metazoa > Arthropoda > Insecta > Hymenoptera > Formicidae > Ooceraea > Ooceraea biroi. The sequence goes on from NC_039508.1 coordinate 7,557,313, forward strand.
CCTCTAGTATCATGTCTAAAAGATTGCCATAAATAAGTATTAGTTTAAAATTACAGCGTGGAGAGAGTATATCAAAAAGGTATTTGTCGTCAGAACTGGAATAAAATAATAGATCTGGAATACAATTCTTAACCATCATTAACAATTCTATTCGCTTTTTATGAAGTGTCATCTATTTGTCTTTGTCTGCCTGAAAGTACGTCAAGTATTTGCTTGCTTCCATTTTGCATAAAGTTCTTCTTACAAAAAGGCCACTCAACTTTATTGCAGTATTTACGTAGTTTTCAGTCATTTCAAACCATTTCAGATTATACGTGCAAACTAAATTAACATCATCGAGATTTGACACAGTAATAGGAACTTGACTGAATATCTGAATATCTTTTATATATCCTCCAAGGTCGTGAATATTAATGATTTCATAGGTAACTCGACAGAAGGCGTTGATTTTGATTTACATGCTCTACGAACTTTGATATTTTTACTATACGACAATTTATATCGCGAAGAAAACAAAAGATAGTTACCATACAAACTCTTATAGTATACAACATCTTATAGTAAGACACCTTACCATTTCGGAAAAATCCTGAGCACAACAATTCGCAGACAAATAATTATTTATTTCCTTTTTATATGCATCTAAGATATATTGTATAGCGGTGAGATAATTTCTAGCATCACTGAAGCGCAAGTGTTCACGAAATAGAGAGAAAAGTCAAGTATGGCAGCAGCCCACGCATAACCTTCTTTTAACGGATGCGCTGTTGCCTCCATCCACTGATTCATGAAAAAGTTATGCATAGGATTTACAAGAGTTTCTAGATCCCAATTATAATAGTCACAGTGCTTTATATGATGTAAAAGTTCGAAATACAACGTCACCAAGTAAAGCATTGTATTTGATCGTACTTTATTTTCAATATCAAGACTAGCCGAGAGGCTGAAAACTACGTAAGTACGTACGAAAAGGGTGAAACGATAGGTGCAGGAAATTCACTTCCCTGCTTTGTGTACTCGAAATAGAAACCGATCGCTTTATGTGAGAATGAACATTTCTCTTCTTCATTGAAGTGACGGAAAACATGTTCCAGTTGCACAACCGCTCTGTAAGAACCAAATAGCTCTACGATCCAATTCTTTTCCACCTAATAATTCTAAACATTTCTTCAAATGACTTCGAGCTACCACTAATTTCTCTTTTGATGTAAAGTCTTTGGCTTGTCTCTGTTGAGTCGGTTTTATGTTTTACATTTTCATATAAATCATTTAACTTGTCTTCTATTATTTGCACAATTGCACCGAACCGATACATGTATAACACTCAAGTGTACAGTGGGACGATGGCATTGTTAAAAAAATGATGGACGACGGAGGGTTAAGACTTCTACTTGATAATATAATGTTTATATAGCTAGTTATATTTAATTTTAATAATAGTTGGTGTGAATGGAAAATCATCTAATATGCGGTTGGTTGTGAATATAGTAGATACGTAAGTTTTATATATTACCAGTATTGTCAGAAGTCGATAACTTTGAAGCCAGTTTCTTTGTACAGATCACTATATATTTATTATTGCTTCTTAGATTGTAAGGAAAGTTTCTCGTATCAGCCAAATCTCCTTTTAAGTAAATTTCTCGCCAAATCGTCTTTTCGTATGGTATGTTCTTAACGTGAACAAATGGCACACGGAAAATTAGAAAATGTAACTTTCGACGTCAATCGATTCAATACGGTCACATATAAAGCACTGATCAGATTTGATTTTCCACCAGTCCTTAGTTGTGCTTGTCGAACGTGTGATGGGAATTTGTTTTCTGCGAACTGTAGGAAGTTCTGCAAACATAAACTCACGTATGTGTCGTTGTTCAATGCCATTAGCGCGAACGATGTTTTGATTTGGAAGACTTCTGTATTATTATTCTTGGCGTGCCCACATCGCATTAATTGTATTCTTGTAAATATGTTTATAATTGCAATAATTGCCTTGGAACTATAAAATATCTCTTCCTTATTTAATTGTTGCTTATATATATATTTATATTTCTACAAATATTGTATGTAAATCTTTTCATTAATTCACGCAAATAATTTCTATACTGTAAAACATTGGTGGACTATTGCATCTTAACCCGGACACGCCAAATTTTTTGCTTCACTATAATTCCGTTGATCATTTTAGTCAGTTTAAGCCCGTTTTATGCGATTTAGAATTTGCATGAAAAGACAATGGATGCGTTATGCTTTTGCTGCATATACTTTTGAATGTATAAAACTTGTTTCATATAATTTTTGAATTAATTTTGAGTGCATAAAACTCTTGTTGTATATATAATTTTTGGATATTGCACTGACAACATCAGTTTTTAAACCAATACTAGATAAATTGCATTGATTTCATATCCATTTGTGAACAGTTCACTTTTGAATAATAAGAATGATATACTTCTCTACTTGTATTGATTTCATGTATATTTTTGAAGAAATAAATTTTCATAATATACTTTTTTAGAAAAGTTTTTTAGAATTACACTGTTTTTAGAAAGTTCGACACGTTTTATGTACTTGGCGTATATATTTTTTCTTTTTTTAAAAAGGTTTTTGTAGAGTAACAATTATTTTCTAAAGTGTGTATAATAAATGACAATTGTTTTCTAAAGTTTGTATAATATGATCCCTCTAAAAAAAACCTTACAAAGGTAAAAAAATACGCCAAGTACATAAAAAAGCAAAACTAAATATGATGAAATTCATAATTAACTAGCCAAGTATCTAGAAGCAATTCAGTTTGAGGATTTGCAATTTGAAATAATACTTGGCATGCCCGGGTCGCATTAAAACGTACGTCCTATCTATAATTTGTGTAAACTCTATGTGTAAATTATTTGTATAGAGTGAGTAATGAAAAGGGATATTTATAATCACTTTGCTAACGTGCAAAACTGTAAACGTATTTGTTTTAATATTACCAAATACAAAGATTTACGAGTCATTAGTGAAAATACTCAAGGCAGTACAAATGTAGAAGAATATATATCCAATGCGACCTGGGCACGCCAAGTATTATTTCAAATTACAAATCCTCAAACTGAATTGCTTCTAGATACTTGGCTAGTTAACTATGGATTTCATTATATTTAGTTTTGCTTGTTTATGTACTTGGCGTGTTTTTTTACCTTTGTAAGGTTTTTTTAGAGGGATCTCATTACTTTTTGTAAAAAATGTTTTATATTTCATTAATTTTAAATGTTTTTATATGTATGTTTGTATTGCCGCAATAATATGCCATTTTATTTCTGCTGTGAGATCTCATCCAACATAAAAATGTTGGATAATAAAGATTTATCTAATCGTGCAAATCTTTTTAATACTTCTAATTGTCAAATATAAATTGTGACAATTTAAAATTTTCTTTCTCTCTCTCTCTCTCTTTCTCGGTTTCGTTCTATGAGTATAAAATGTTCCAAATTATATCTTAACTAGATAAATCTTTACTTAACAGATTTGTAGCATTATTATTATATCGGATATGTTCGAATTTTGCCTTGTTTTATGTATTTTTTTCATTTACTTGGCATCATGACGCTACCGCGTCGTTGAATTTAAAATAATTAAATTTAAACTTTTTATAATATTTGCAATTTATATTTTTATTTATTTATATTAAAATAAAACATTTCTCATATATCAAAATCATTTTTAATTCCTAATAAATTAAATAAGTCGTGCATATGTGAACGCACCTTGACGGATAAAATCGCTTTGATTGTATGCGATCATACGTAGGTGAGACTGAACCTGAAAAACGAAACATCACATTTCTAGCATATTCTGGCATACGATTACAATATCTCAGGATTGACTGCACCAATCTTATTCAAATTGGTCACAATCGGTAGCTTGCATCCACATTATATTATAAAAGTGCTGTTAGATTTTTAAATAAGGCTGTAGTTCCTGAGATATTTTAATCGAAAGTTTGTGTGACGTGAAATTCCGGATAAAGCTATGCGGTAGCGCTCGACGTTTATGCAATGAATTTGGCAATGCTCGACACCTCGATGTATATGCAGTAATGCTCATTGCTCGGAACTTTATATATACTTTTTTTATGTACTTGGCGTCGCGACGCTACTGCGTCGCTTGATATAATATTATAATAATTATATCATAATATTCTTTTTTAAAGGAATATAACAAGAATAATACTAGATGTTGTGTGTTCTATCTTTTTAGGAACTTTACTTGCAAGACAACAACATCCGCAAACTGCCTAACGAGATAGCTCTTTTAAATAAGCTAACAATTCTGAATGTTGCAAGAAATAACCTGAAACAGCTGCCTGAGGACATTGGACAGCTGCAACAACTTATTACTTTTGACATCAGTCACAATAAATCGTTGCAGAAATTGCCGAAGTCTCTGGGATATACTCAACAATTAGCTAATCTGAATATCGATGGGTTAAATGTGTTGTATCCACCTGAAGATATTTTACATGGCGGTACAATAGTGATTGTCGCATTTATGGCAAACGAGTGCGGCATCGCGTATTCGCCAGAAGATTCAGTAGCAAAGATCAATATCTTAAAAGATGGAAGCTCAGAAAATATGCAAACGGCATGTTGCAATAAAAATAATGATGTGCAGGTATTACAAGTAGCAAGGTGACGTCAAATGACGTTATTAAGACGTCATTAGACGTCATTAAGATGTCATTAGACGTCATTAGGACGTCACCTTGTTAATGTACGAATGTAATAACGTTATGACATTTTTTTATTTGTTATTATATATTGTTGTTTTTACTTATTATTATATAATGACATTCATTAAATTAATTAAATATATCTTAATTTCAAAAACATTTATTTAAATATTGGATACTAATAAAAGTTCGTAGCATTATTTTTATGAATAAAAAAATGAGAAGTTCTGGAAGGATGTAATCACGGAACTACCGCAAAGATGGCAAATAGTATAGTGGAATAAAATGACGTGTGGTTGAATAAATATTTATACATTATACATATGTAATAATAATTGTAGTAATAATTGTCTTGGAATTTCATTGAAAAAACCTTGCGAACTTTCGTTACAATCCAGCATTATTATTGATAAATATGTGTTTTAGTTTATCTTTCTAAAATTAATATAAAAAATTTTATATCATCTTTATTTCATTTTTTTTTAATTATCAAGAAGATAATCAAGGAAATTCTACTAGGCTTTGATGTATTTTGTGAATAATTATATGCACATATAATTCATACATCATATATTATGCTTTTAACATTTCTCTATATTCATAGTTTGTTTTTTTTTTCTTTTAGGTAGCATTACAGAAGCTAGACAAAATAAAGGCATGTTGGATACTATTTTGTGTTTCGTATGATTTTCTTATTTTACAGATTGTTTTTATTATTTCTTAATAAGGTGCTTTGAAGAGAGTTTGTTATAATTTAGTAGTACAATATTAGAGCTAAACTTCTTATACTAGAAATAGATAAACTGTAAAAAAATTGGAACATAAAACTCTGAAAAAAACTCTAAAAAAATGTCTGTATTGTAAAAAAATCACAAATATCTATTTTTTATTTGTTTCATTTAATATTTATTGGTTTATCTGTTTCTATTATATTCATGTGCATGTATGTGTTAAATGCATTTACATCTATTAAAGTGTGCAAAATATTGTGCTACTAAACATTGTGCTATTATCTTATTAATTTTATTAGTAATATTTTTCATTATTTATTTATTTATATTATTTTTATCGACTGCTTATTGTTTCGAATAATTAGTGTATTGTTCATAATACTATTTATATCTGATAAATGCAAATATATTACTGATACAAAAAGTAAGTATAGTAATATTGATTAAAGAAGTTTTGAAAATAGCTTCGGTAATTATGCATTATAGGGGAGCCAGCCCCGATGACCTTGACCTTTACATATGTTATAGAGGTCACCCTCCTGAGTGACCTTCAGAAGGTTTTAGCCGGCGGTCATTGTTTATTAAAAAGTTATTAACAAAAGAAGTTTCGAAAATGTAGTAGTTATTTTGAATATTCAAAGACATAAACGACGAATATGTATATGAACAAAGGAAGGAAAGTCATTTAAAGCAGTGAATCGTTAATATATAGAATAGTTTCTTTTAATATAAGTATAAATTATTCTCTGCTTTAACCTAACCTAACCTAACCGAACCGAACCGAACTTTGGTTAGGTTATATTTTCCGAAAGTGGATCTCCGGGCACATACGCTCGTTTTCAGCCCGCTTCGCGGGAGGGCTGGGGGCAGGGGCTTTGCTCCTCCCCTCGCCGGAGTCAGTGTAACAGATTTCACCGTACAGATTTTGATCACGTGGTACATGGCACGGATCCCGGTGGGGGAGGGGCGAAGCCAGGTTAAGTTAGATTAGGTTAGGTTAGGTTAGGTTTTTTGTCAAGAAACCTCAAGAACAAAGATATATCAATTTTTATTTAATTTAAATTTATTCATAATCATAATGTTAATTGTACGACAACCTGTCCTATACTAACTTATTCTATTAGCTGAATTCGGAGGAATGTAGAAAAGGTAAACACAACATAATATCAGCGCACAATATAGTAATACAAACACGTATACTCTATATAAGGTGTTAAATACACAAATATATAAACTAATTTGAACTCTGTACGGTGAAATCTGTTACGCTGGCTCCGGCGGCTTCACCCCTCCCCCCCGCCCTCCCGCGAAGCGGGCTGTGAACGAGCGTAGATAGCTGAAAATTTGTGCAAAATTATTAAACTTCTTTGGTTATTAGTTTTTTAATAAACAATGACCGCCGGCTAAAACCTTCTGAAGGTCACTCAGGAGGGTGATCTCTATAACATGTGTCAAGGTCAAGGTCATCGGGGCTGGCTCCCCTATAATGCATAATTAGCATAGCTTCTTTTTGCATAAATGCAGTTTTCAATATAACAGTATCATCAATATCTGTTTTATGAGCATGAAAATAAAACTAATTGAATGTATTCACAATTTATTAAAATGTCTCTTTTTTCTATAATAAATTAAAAAGTTTCTTTTTATTATAATATTACATATTTTATTATAATATTTAATATAGGTTGTTGCATAATTCTTGACATACTTTGTATGCTTATCTTCAACACGCAATAATTTATTATATAGATTCATTATTTAACTGCGCTACTAAATAGTAACAAAGGTAGTATGCAACCAATCTTATCGAAGATAAGCGCACGAAATATGATAGATATTTGCAACAACCTAATATAAATAGATATAATACTAAAATTCAATAAACCAAATTTTAGAATTTTTAAACATATTTCGTTTATTAATTCAATTATCTCGTTTATTAATTCAATTATCATGTACTTTTTTTGCTTTGTTTATTTCTTTTAGAAGCATCAAGAAGTTATCACGAATTTATTATATTAAAGTTTGTTATATTAAATTAATTAAGAAGATTTATCTCTCTCTTGTTTCATTAGTGTAAGATTTCCATTAAAGAAATAAAGAAATCTTTTTATACTATACAAAAATCTGCTATAGTAATACTAAAATCTATTTTCAATAGGAAAATCGCCAGAATGCCTTGCTAAAAGTGGAGAAAAACATAAAACAGCAACAAAAGTATGAGATAAATGTGCAGCATACGCTAAAGGCTCATAGAAAAAAGGTGATAAAAACATTATTATAAACTATGAAGGTATTCCCTTTTTTATCTCGACCGAACTGGCAAATTTATTAATCTATATTACACGACGTTTCGATCAAGTTTCTGGTCCTTCTCAAGTGTACCCACGGAATTTAACAAGTCATTTTCTGTAATATAATAAATACTACAATGTAGTGAATACTAAGACAATTTAAAAACTAATACACGCTATAAAATGCTTTTAAATTGAATAACTTACTGACTAGAAATAACTGTCAAACAAATCGATATAACATTCGATAATCGATAGAATATCGTGACAAAAACTCCCTAGCGGAGAGCACGTCAGCACTCCACGGTATTCAGCAAGCAAGTGATAAGCAGGAAACGGTTTCAGAGCATATATATGTATATCACACGCGCACGCGCGCGCGCGCACACACGCACACACACACACACACACACTTTCCTACACATATACAGGGTAAGTTTTTTAACTTGAGACTGCAAACTATCTCGAGAAATACTCATCGTACGGAAAAAATGTTCCACATAACACGCACTATTTTCGAGGGGCCAATTCACTTATTCTAAAATTAGCCCGCCCCCGCCGCCCCTGGGGGTGGGGTGGGGGGTAACTTTGAAATCTTAAACGGGAACCCATACTTTTTATTACAGATTCGGATTTTACGTCGAAAAATACGTAACTTTTGTCTGAAACATTTTTTCGAATTATCATAGATAGCGCTGTAGTTGGAGTGACTTTTTTCAGTGAGTCCCACCATTCAATTAAATTAAATGCTCGAACTGATGACTTTCAACTTGGATGCATTTATTGATCCGCACTTCAAATGATTGTACAGGGTGTATAAAAATGTTTGGTCGCCACTTCGCCAGATGATTCTCCAGCTCATGATCGGAAAAACTAACCTCCATATAAGATGCCGCAAAATTGTCCTTCATCGTCAAATTCAAGGTCAAATTTTTTTAATGGCTTATTTGATCCTCCTCATCGTCAGGATCAAAAGTGTCAAAGAAACATATGGTCGCAAATGCATCCTTGACCTTCAAAATCAAGGTCAAAGTTTTTCCTTACTTCAAATGAATGATTTCATACCATATAATAAACCATTACCGACAATTGAACTCTGACCGTAACCTTGAAGGAATCTGAACAATAAAATTGTGATAGAGCCTTCCGTTTCTTAGCCGGTAGATGTCATTGTTGGAAATAATGGATCTTTCCGTTGCCCAACTCTCACCGCAAGGAGGTGAACGGACAGGCACATGGTAAATAGCAACAAATTTCAGTTTCTGTAGCCATACCTTTGAGAGTCGTCTTTCTGTCTGTCTATCTGTCTGTCCTGGTCAATTTATTCTGTTTGTCTGCTCTTGTCCTTCTGTTTTTATCTTCATTTTTCTGTTTATCTTTTACTGTCTGTCTTTATTCGTCTGTCTTTCTTCATTTGTCTTTGTCTGTCTATCTGTGTCAGAAAGACAGACGAATAAAGACAGACAGTAAAAGATAAACAGAAAAATGAAGATAAAAACAGAAGGACAAGAGCAGACAAACAGAATAAATTGACTAGGACAGACAGATAGACAGACAGAAAGACGACTCTCAAAGGTATGGCTACAGAAACTGAAATTTGTTGCTATTTACCATGTGCCTGTCCGTTCACCTCCTTGCGGTGAGAGTTGGGCAACGGAAAGATCCATTATTTCCAACAATGACATCTACCGGCTAAGAAACGGAAGGCTCTATTACAATTTTATTGTTCAGATTCCTTCAAGGTTACGGTCAAAGTTCAATTGTCGGTAATGATTTATTATATGGGATGAAATCATTCATTTGAAGAAAGAAAAAACTTTGACCTTGATTTTGAAGGTCAAGAATGCATTTGCGACCATATGTTTCTTTGACACTTTTGATCCTGACGATGAGGAGGATCGAATAAGCCAATAAAAAATTTGACCTTGAATTTGACGATGAAGGACAATTTTGCGGCATCTTATATGGAGGTTAGTTTTTCCGATCATGAGCTGGAGAATCATCTGACGAAGTGGCGACCAAACATTTTTATACACCCTGTACACAACTTAAAAGTGTGTCTGCTTCAATTTGTGCGCAAGCATTTCTGATTCACTGAATCATGCTTTCACGAGTTGTTGGCACTTGTTCTTCTTCTTCATGTGTCCGGTCCCCTGGACGTTGGCGATCACTCTGGCGATAGTTTCTCTCTCTTCCGCCATGCGGAAGAGCTCCTCCGCCCTTCGAATACCGGTCTATGTCCTGATGTTTCTTAGCCAGAATAACTGTTTTCTCCCTATTCCTCGGCGACCTTCAATTCTTCCCTTCAAAATTAGGTGGAGGAGGTGGTATTTCTTCCCTCGCAAGACGTGCCCGAGATAGCTAATCTTTCTACATTTGATAGTGGTCAGCAGCTCGTTGTGCACGTGCTCTCTCCAGCCCTTCAGTGTTGGACACTGTCGATCCAGGAGATTCGGAGCATACGCCTGATCATCCACATTTCGAAGGCCTCTAGGCGGTTCATCGTGCCTATCTTGAGGGTCCATGCCTCAACCCCGTAGAGAAGAGCAGACCAAACATATCATTTAGCTATCCTCCGCCGTATATTTAAGTTTAAGCTATCGTCGCAGAAGAAAGGTCTCATTTTGTTAAAAATAGTGCGAGCATATTCTATTCTACGCTTAACCTCCCGATCGGGATCTAGGTCCTCAGTAATCAGGCACCCCAGATATTTGAATGAGGTGACACATTCAATTTGTTTACCGTGGAGGTGGAGAAATGAATCATGGTTCTGGCGGCTAAAACCCATCATCTTTGTTTTATCAATGTTAATACTTAATCTTGCTCTATGGCTGGTTGTGGAAATTCTATTGAGAAGCAGTTGGAGGTCCTTAATATTTTCCGCCAAAATAACCGTATCGTCAGCGTATTTGAGAATACTGATGCGTACTCCATTCATCTTGATGCCGAGGTCCAAATCGCCAATGACTTCTTTAAAGATCTTGTCCGTATATAAATTAAACAAGAGGGGAGAGAGGATACATCCTTGTCTAACCCCTCTCTGTATATCCACTCCTGATGACGTGGAGTACCCATTCGTATTTCGGCTTTCTGTTACCAATACAAATTCTTTATTATTCGGACATTTTTTGTCTACTCCAGCCTCAACGAGAAGCTCAATGAGTCTGGTATGATGTACCCGGTCGAAAGCTTTTTCATAGTCCATGAAGCATACAAACATATCCTGTCGATGATCTCGGTACTTTTGTAACAGAACGTTGAAACCAAAGAGCGCTTCACGCGTGCCGAAGGCGCTCCTGAACCCGAATTGTGAGTCGTCTAGGTCCATCGCATTTTGTTCGTATACGGGCATGAATGATGCGAAGGAATGTCTTTAGTATGTGACTCATAAGGCTAATTCAACGGTAGTCTCACTTTTTGAGGTGTTGTTTTTTCGGTATGATTATAAACGTCGATTTCAGCCATTCTTCCGAGATCTCACCTGTGTTATAAACATGATTGAATAATCTCAGGATTATATCTATATTATCCTCGTCTATGAGTTTAATTATTTCTATCGGAATTTCGTCAGTGCCTGTGGCCTTCCTGTTTTTGACTATCGAAATGGGGTGTAGTACTTCCGATTTAAGTATCTCGGGACCCTCCAGATTTTCCTGATTAAGTTCCAAATTCGTTCTGGTGTCGTCGAAGAGCTTGGCTATAGTATATGAATGCCATACGTTTACGGCTTCCCTTTCATCTAGTACAATCCTATTTGCTTCGTCCCGTATCGTCTCAGTTCTAAAAGGTTGTCTTGAATGTTCTCTACTTGTCATTACGTACTATCGACGCAACGGTTCTAACTTGTTGTCTTGAACAAACAAAACAACCTTTTAGAACTTAGACCCACCTTTTCAGTTGTGCTACTGACACTCTAGTCATTTAGAAATTTGTTACTCCATTCGTTGAGGAGTTGTTTCAACAGTTTATTTTCTCTTACTCCTGAAGCTTTTTTTTTATTTCGTGTTTCGACTAGAGTGCTATTGATACTTCTTTAGTATGGAAGGTATGTCTGTACAAGAGAAAACCGAAATGGTTTTGATTTATGGAGAATGTGGCAGGAACATCGATGATGCTGTCACCCTTTATGCTCAGCGTTTTCCAGAGAGATAGGGAGCGGTCGTGCGCTTCTTTTTTCAGTGTTGTCAAACAGTTTACTACCGAAGGAAGTGTGCAACCCAAAAAAAGGAAGCGTAGAGCAACTATCACTAAGAGAAAATAATGAAATTGCATATTAGCTGCGGTGGCTAATAACCGCCATGTGAGCACTCGAGAAATAGCTCGCAATTTAGCATTGTCTCAGACTAGTGTTTGTAAAATATTAAAACGTTATAAATATCATCCTTACCATGTGTCTATGCATCAAGGACTTCATGGCGATGATTTCCATAATCGAGTGACGTTTTGTCAGTGGGCACTTGAACAGAAACGAAGAAAACCGGATTTCTTTTGTCGGGTACTTTTCTCTGACGAGTCGGCTTTCACGAACCAAGGTACGGTTAATCGACACAACATGCATTATTGGAGTGTGGAAAACCCACACTGGTTGCGTCAAATTGAACATCAGCGTCCTTGGTCTGTTAACGTTTGGTGTGGATTAATTGGCTACAAACTCATCGGCCCCTATTTCATTGAAGGCAATTTGACCGGTGAAAAATACCGCAACTTTCTGCAAAACGAACTGGCGACATTGCTTGAAGACCTAAGCCTCGAAGAGCGACAGAACATGTAGTTTCAACATGACGGTTGTCCAGCACATTATTCGGCAGCAGCACGGGAGGTATTAAATCGCGACTACAATGGTCGCTGGATTGGTAGAGGTGGACCCGTACATTGGCCTGCCAGATCGCCAGACCTTACGTCGCCAGATTTCTTTTTGTGGGGTTTCCTAAAAAATAAAGTTTATCAACAAGTGTCAACAACTCGTGGAAACATGATTGAGCGAATCAGTAATGCTTGCGCACAAATTGAGGCAAACACACTTTTAAGTTGTGTACACTCATTTGAAGTGCGGATCAATAGATGCATTCAAGTTGAAGGTCATCAGTTCGAGCACTTAATTTAATTGAATGGTGAGAGGCAAGGGGACTCACTGAAAACAAGCACCCCGACGGTGAGAGGCAAGGGGACTCACTGAAAACAAGCACCCCGATGGTGAGAGGCAAGGGGATTCACTGAAAACAAGCACCCCGATGGTGAGAGGCAAGGGGACTCACAGAAAACAAGCACCCCGATGGTGAGAGGCAAGGGGATTCACTGAAAACAAGCACCCCGATGGTGAGAGGCAAGGGGACTCACAGAAAACAAGCACCCCGATGGTGAGAGGCAAGGGGACTCACTGAAAACAAGCACCCCGACAGTGAGAGGCAAGGGGACTCACAGAAAACAAGCACCCCGACGGTGAGAGGCAAGGGGACTTACCGAATAAAAATACTCCTACTACAGCGCTGTCTATGATAATTAGAAAAAAATGTTTCAGACAAACGTTACGTATTTTTCGACGTAGAATCCGAATCTGCAATAAAAAGTAGGGGTTCCCATTTAAGATTTCAAAGTTACCCCCCGCTCCACCCTCAGGGGAGGCGGGGGCGGGCTAATTTTAGCATAAGTGAATTGGCTCCTCGAAAATATTGCGGGTTATGTGAACATTTTTTCCGTACGATGCGTATTTCTCGAGATATTTTGCAGTCTCAAGTTAAAAAACTCACCCTATATATGCTCCAAGAAATTACTATGTGTTTTTGAATACTATGTCACAAACAACTGGCAAGTTTTCGGTGTCTCTCTGTAAATTAATCGAGTTGCTATTTCTTTTAATAAAGAACATCTCTGCGATCTCTCTTTTTAAGATGGTCCTCTTTATGTAAAAATATGAACATTGGACCAGTCAAATTCGTGGTTATTAAGAATTCTATGCTTGCTGACCACCAAGTGATTGCTTTCATGCTTTTTTACATCAGACTTATGTTCCTTTATTCGTGTATCGCGGTGTCGTTTCGTTTGTCTTATATAGCACGCATCTCAGTTCAAACAATTAATCTTATATACAACTCCCGTCCTCCGGCCGTTATCCAATACATCTTTACCGCGTTTAATAATGACATCTAGTTTATTCGAGACCGTGTATACGGTGTTCAGTTGACATCGCCTCAATAAACGTCTAATATTTTCACACAAATCTTTAACATATGGAATAGTTATAAACTTATTTCTAGTAGATGTGACTTGGTCAATTCCACGAACAACTCCATTTTGTGTATCGTGGTTATTGCAAGCTAAATCTTTATAATTAATTTCTCTAAGTCGTTTCTTAATATGTCTATTAATGAATTCAAACGGGTAACAATTATTTGATAAAATAGAACGCATTAATTCAATATTAGACGAATGGAACTTAGTATCAGATAAAAGTATAGCTCTGTCAACCAAACCCGTAATAACATTCTTCAATCTTGTATTTTTCCGGATGGTTAGAAAAATAGTTAACGTAATGACCGGAAAACGCAGGCTTGCGATACCAATTGGTTATTAATTTACTGTTCTCTCTAATTACCGTAGTGTCCAGAAAAGTGATTGAATTGTTGTTCTCAATCTCAAATGTAAACTTCAGTCTTTGATGGTATTCATTACAAAACCTCGAGCACATCCTGTATTTTATCATTAGGAAGTATAGTGATAATGTCATCAACGTATCGGTAAAATAACTTTATACTGAAACCAAGCGCCCTGATACAATGTGTCTCTAAATCTTCCATAACAATATCCGCTAATATGGTTACCCGTTGCGCATCATCGTTTCTGCTATTGGCAGTCCCTTATAATATATCGTATTTGTTCCATAAGATACTGTCGGAATCTATCCCAAAACCTGCTTCTCACATACTTGACAGTTGGATCTTTGTTAAGAAAATTCGAAATGTAGATATTGAACCGTTTAAGTCGTTGATGTCGTTAGATGTAACTGTACGTTTTAATACTATCCCTAAAGAACTGTGATGAAAGAGATGGAGAAAAGATGGCATATGAATAGTAGTAAAAATAGTAGTAAAAATAGTAGTAAAAATAGTAGTAATAGTAGTAAATTTAATTTACAACAATTTTTACATGCCATCGATTTAATTTTAAATTCCACCAGCTTCGGCTTCAATGGATAATTTTTCGAGTAAACCTTTGGGAGCCCGATGGGTTCTCCATTGTCGCCGATATTAGCGGATATTGTTATGGAAGATTTAGAGACACATTGTATCAGGGAGCTTGGTTTCAGCATAAAGTTATTTTACCGATACGTTGATGACATTATCACTATACTTCCTAATGATAAAATACAGGATGTGCTCGAGGTTTTGTAATGAATACCATCAAAGACTGAAGTTTACATTTGAGATTGAGAACAACAATTCAATCACTTTTCTGGACACTACGGTAATTAGAGAGAACAGTAAATTAATAACCAATTGGTATCGCAAGCCTGCGTTTTCCGGTCATTACGTTAACTATTTTTCTAACCATCCGGAAAAATACAAGATTGAAGAATGTTATTACGGGTTTGGTTGACAGAGCTATACTTTTATCTGATACTAAGTTCCATTCGTCTAATATTGAATTAATGCGTTCTATTTTATCAAATAATTGTTACCCGTTTGAATTCATTAATAGACATATTAAGAAACGACTTAGAGAAATTAATTATAAAGATTTAGCTTGCAATAACCACGATACACAAAATGGAGTTGTTCGTGGAATTGACCAAGTCACATCTACTAGAAATAAGTTTATAACTATTCCATATGTTAAAGATTTGTGTGAAAATATTAGACGTTTATTGAGGCGATGTCAACTGAACACCGTATACACGGTCTCGAATAAACTAGATGTCATTATTAAACGCGGTAAAGATGTATTGGATAACGGCCGGAGGACGGGAGTTGTATATAAGATTAATTGTTTGAACTGAGATGCGTGCTATATAAGACAAACGAAACGACACCGCGATACACGAATAAAGGAACATAAGTCTGATGTAAAAAAGCATGAAAGCAATCACTTGGTGGTCAGCAAGCATAGAATTCTTAATAACCACGAATTTGACTGGTCCAATGTTCATATTTTTACATAAAGAGGACCATCTTAAAAAGAGAGATCGCAGAGATGTTCTTTATTAAAAGAAATAGCAACTCGATTAATTTACAGAGAGACACCGAAAACTTGCCAGTTGTTTGTGACATAGTATTCAAAAACACATAGTAATTTCTTGGAGCATATATAGGGTTCATTTTAATGGCCCCGGGCAAATATTGCGAAAAATATGTAAGATACAAAAAACCGTTTCGTACAAAAGTTGTTTGACCTCGGGGGAAACACAAGACAGTGATATCAATTTGTTCGCAGATGGCGCCACTTTGGAGATTTCATTATGGCGGCCATTTCTTTAAATAGAAGTTGATTTTTTTTCTCTAAATAAAAGTTGTAGCTGACAATGAGAGAAATACAACGCTTTTTTGTTTTTTTAAATTGGATCAGTTTTCGCTGAGTTACAGTGTTTCAAAGTTTATAATGTAAGCTTCCATGCCCATAAGTACAGGGTGCGTTCTTTGTGACTCCAAACCTCCACCTCTTTGTGTGTGGGTGTGTGTGCGCGCGCACACGCGTGTATGTTTGTTTTTTTGAAATAACCGTTCTCTCTTTATAATAACATATTCTACTGGATAATAAAGCCTTGGAAAATTAAGCGAAATACAGAAAAAATAGTTAGACATAAGTTTTAGGGTTTCGAGGACGAAAGAAGGTTACGATATCAGTTAAGTTGTAAATGGCGCCACTTTAGAGAAGCATTGATTTCAATTTTTTAAATGGAACTTGATTTTCTCTTTCACCAAAAGTTGTAGCTGGGATTGAGACAAATCCGACAAAATAAAAATTTTAGCTTGAAGAAAACGAAAAAATTAAAGGTAATTTTCTTTTGTTTTTGTAATTATTTTATTTTTTGATACTTTTTTGTATTACATGATTTATGTATGTATTTAATGATTTATAAAAGTAGTGATAAAAATAATGATAATTTATAAAAATTGTTCAAACGTACCTCCATTTACATCGATGCAGAATTGAAGTCTTTGGCGAAATGAAATTTCTGTCTTTTTAATTACTTCGGCCGGAATGTTTTCGCACGCTCTTGTAATGCGTCCTTTTAACTCGTCCGTCTGTGGCATTGTCTCGTGGACTATGCCTTTTAAATAGCCCCACAAAAAGAAATCGGGGGACGTTAGATCCGGTGATCTAGGAGGCCATGATACATAACCAGTTCTTCCAATCCAACGTCGTGGATACATTTCATTTAAAACATTAGTGACACTCCGTGCAGAATGTGCAGCTGCACCATCCTGCTGTAGCCACATACGCTGGACAGTATCTGGATTAAGGCCCCTCAACAGTTGCGGCAGCTCATTTTGTAACAGGTGAAGATAATTTATGGCATTGATCGGAGCACTAGATACTCTTCCGAGGTTACCATCACTATTAAGTTCAGGGCCTTGGAACCTGTCCTGGGGTATCCGAAGGTTTTCGAAGTCGGTTAATCCGAATCCGATATCATATTAACAATGGCAGATTATCAACCGAATGAAATTGTGGATATGATTATGGTCTACGGAGCGTGTGATGGCTGCAAGGCAATATGTGGAGAAGTTCACAGATCGGCGACATCCCGACCACAAAGCGATACTTCGGTTAATACAGAGAGCTCGTGATGGTGAGATGAAGCGGAAACGTCGAAAGAAGTCGCTAGATGAAAATGACAATATTTTGACGATAACCATACTTGGAATGATAGTAATGAATCCTCATGTCAGCCAGCGGCAAATATCTCGCAAACTAAATGTGTCGCAATCCTCAGTCCATCGATGTTTGAAGGCAAACCATCCATATCACATATCGCTTCACCAAGAGCTTCTGATGATGACAAGGTACGTCGACTCATATTTTGTAGATGAGGGGTGGAGCAAATAGCACGTGATCCCAATTTTGTTAAATTAAAAATGTTTAGTGACGAAGCTACTTTCCAAAATACAGGGGAATTGAATCGGCACAACTCCCATTATTATTCGGAAATAAATCCGCATTGGGTTCGTCACATAGACAACCAGCATCGCTGGAAAGTAAATGTGTGGTGTGAAATCTTAGACGGCCATATCGTGGGACCTTATTTCTTTCAGGGCAATATCAATGCCATAAATTATCTTCACCTGTTACAAAATGAGCTGCCGCAACTGTTGAGGGGCCTTAATCCAGATACTGTCCAGCGTATGTGGCTACAGCAGGATGGTGCAGCTGCACATTCTGCACGGAGTGTCACTAATGTTTTAAATGAAATGTATCCACGACGTTGGATTGGAAGAACTGGTTATGTATCATGGCCTCCTAGATCACCGGATCTAACGTCCCCGATTTCTTTTTGTGGGGCTATTTAAAAGGCATAGTCCACGAGACAATGCCACAGACGGACGAGTTAAAAGGACGCATTACAAGAGCGTGCGAAAACATTCCGGCCGAAGTAATTAAAAAGACAGAAATTTCATTTCGCCAAAGACTTCAATTCTGCATCGATGTAAATGGAGGTACGTTTGAACAATTTTTATAAATTATCATTATTTTTATCACTACTTTTATAAATCATTAAATACATACATAAATCATGTAATACAAAAAAGTATCAAAAATAAAATAATTACAAAAACAAAAGAAAATTACCTTTAATTTTTTCGTTTTCTTCAAGCTAAAATTTTTATTTTGTCGGATTTGTCTCAATCCCAGCTACAACTTTTGGTGAAAGAGAAAATCAAGTTCCATTTAAAAAATTGAAATCAATGCTTCTCTAAAGTGGCGCCATTTACAACTTAACTGATATCGTAACCTTCTTTCGTCCTCGAAACCCTAAAACTTATGTCTAACTATTTTTTCTGTATTTCGCTTAATTTTCCAAGGCTTTATTATCCAGTAGAATATGTTATTATAAAGAGAGAACGGTTATTTCAAAAAAACAAACATACACGCGTGTGCGCGCGCACACACACCCACACACAAAGAGGTGGAGGTTTGGAGTCACAAAGAACGCACCCTGTACTTATGGGCATGGAAGCTTACATTATAAACTTTGAAACACTGTAACTCAGCGAAAAATGATCCAATTTAACCCATTAATGCCCAACAAGCTCGAATTCTTTGCTCATTTTCCAGCCTCAGTCTCGGAAAGAATCACGAAGCACATTTTTACAAAAACAATGATTCTTACTACTTTTGGGTGTGCTCTTTCGAATTCTGGGATCAAAATTGAGCCTCCGTGCTTCAGAAAAAAATATGACGTATTAAAAATTAAAAAACACCAAAAATTGAAGACTTTTTTCTAAATGTTTTTTCTTGTACAGATAAAGGGTTGGAATCCACTTCTAAATTCAACTATCGGTGCATAAAA
This sequence comes from Ooceraea biroi, assembly GCF_003672135.1. NCBI lineage: Eukaryota > Metazoa > Arthropoda > Insecta > Hymenoptera > Formicidae > Ooceraea > Ooceraea biroi. Next base: position 7,576,555 of record NC_039508.1, read on the forward strand.
TAGTTGATCTTTAACGACGAATTTTTTTGTTTTTCGAAAAATTGCGTGATTGTCCTAAAATGACGTTTATATGAGAAAATTTTCGAAAAATACTGATTTATTGTAAATAATCTAATAAAGTTCGAAATATCGAAGTTTCTGACACTTGAAACGTTACCAATTGTTGAGCTCATTACCGTAGATCATGTTTCAACCTTTGACTATATACCTATGGACTACTAATGGGCAGCCATTGTGCGATCCAAGATCTCAGCGCCACCAGGTACCAACGGCCAAACCAAGAACTAATAATCATATATTTCGTGAACATTGTTTTAAGAATATAATATTCACATTCTCTTATACTACAATATAAAACAAAATATTCATGATCATTGTATTAATATGATTTTTTAAATGCTTTTTGAACAGTAAAATTGTTGCTCTTTTCATGTTAAATTGCAAAATAACTTCAAATTCTTTTCTTACTTACAATAAAGCATTAGGTACATGAGAATATAGTACAATAAAGTATACTTGAAAGGAAAAAATTAAGAAAATAAAAACGTAATCTTAAGAGACTAAAAATCAGTTTTATTATACATTACACTTACTGCTCTTTGAACAAAATTAGTTTTGTAAAATCTTTACGGACATATTTTACATGTAAGTTACGTGTCAATTCTGTGCCAAACCAATATAACTTTATTTTTTAATAAAACTCTATTATTGTTTTTATCATTTTATGTTTGTGATTTTCTAATAAATCATTATCTAATACGTGCGCGTCAAAATTGGTAAAAAGATTTTAGACATTTATTTATATTTCTTATTACGTGCAAAGTCATTCTTTGAAATGCGTGTTTTATTTTCTATTCTATAAATATTAAATATTTTTTCTGTAGTGCTCGTTATTGTATGAGGTATGGCCTCAATGATTAATCGACGTCCGTTCGTAAGTAAGTAAGGAGAAACCTCTCAGATTCAAGGATCTGTGCATTATCAACCATCGGAATTGCGGACCAATAATCGCAGAGAATTTAAGGAACCAAGTGTGAATTCTTTATTTCGAGACGATTTTTATATTCCTGTTTTGGCTTTGTATCGTGTGATCGTACATGATTTGATACAACAATAACGAACCATTTTGTTTTCACTTAGAATTGGTCACTTATAACACCTCACATGCGTCATGAAACCACAGAACAAATGCTTCAGTCAAAGGTATATGTATGACTATTAGTTTTTGGCTTGGCCGTTGGGTGCGCTGAGATCTTGGATCGCATCTTTTACATTACCTAAGTGGCAACGTTAGCAGTCCATAGGTATATACGCAAAGGTTTCAACGTAATTTGTAACTTCAAAGGTGGCAGATCCAAGATGGCCGCCAAAAATTTCAAAAATAATCAGTTTTTCTGTTATTATCGCTTCTGGAACTTCAATCCGGTAGAATTTCTACTATTTTAGGTGTTTTTGACATTGTTGATTACGAATATCAAGTTAGATTTGCAAAATCAGTTTGTTTAAACAAAATTGTTTAAACAATTTACTGCAAAATTGTATTTTTTCTAAACTTTTATGCCAAATTCTTATTCTACGGAAAAAATTATGTAAGAAACATGTTACATTTTTAACATTACTTGTAAAACCTGCTCTCTCATTACGTATCTCTTGGCGTATCACATGGAAGTATGAACACTTTTTTCTCCACTATTTCTCGTCAATTTACAGCTTCATCGAAAATATATTGGGAGAACTAGAGCATATTTCCGACGTATTTTTTTCCGTAGAATAAGATTTTGGCATAAAAGTTTAAAAACAGTTGACAGTTATTTCTAGTTAGTAAGTTATTCAATTTAAAAGAGTTTTATAGCGTGCATTAGTTTTTAAATTGTCTTAGTATTCACTGCATTGTAGTATTTATTATATTACAGAAAATGTAGGTTTATACACATAGGTTTCGAGTTACGAGAAGTTTAATTTATTTTTGTTTATTTCTAATATTTATTATGTAAGCAACCGATCGGTGTTTACCATCCTAGACAATAAGAGAACGAGGAGAAGTGTCGGTAAGCGGGAGTTCGGGATAGCTCAACGGACAGAGCAATCGCCCGGCAAGCGAAAGACCCGGGTTCGATTCCCGGCCTCGGCTATCCGTGCTCCGTACATTTTTCTCTCGTTCCTCTTACAATTATAATTTTGATTAGATATCGTTGTTCAGCCAGAAATTTAACTAGATCACCATTTATTTCATCAACCAACACTGGCAATACAATATGAACGCGAACGCAACGTTTCGACCAATATTATGGTCCTCTTCAGGCGTAACAATCTTTTTCTAAAATCGGTAATAAAACAATCCACAATACAATAGAATAATATACAATATAAAATATAAAATTAATAAAACATACAATATACAATTTACAATACAATAAAATAATATATAACGAACATGGTTGGTATCAAAACTAACTTACTGGCAGAAAAAGACAACGGTAAACTGTACAGCTTTTCGACAGACAGCAAAAGACGTCGGTGAACGCCGACAGCCAACAAGCAAGTGAATTCAAGGAGACAAACAGCCAATATTTGTCAGTATTAGATCATATATACCGGGTAACGATTTCGTATCCCTCTGCATATTGATAGAATTACTGTGCCTCTTAATAAAGACCATTTCAGCTATCTCCCTTTTCTTTAAGTTCATCTCGTGGTGTAAAACCTCAACATCTGACCATTTGAACGTATCGCCATCAAGACCCCTGTGCCTGCTGACCACGGACCAATCATTTTCGTCTTTCTTTATGTCCGATATATGCTCCTTAATTCGCGTGTTTAGATGCCTTTTCGTCTGGCCAATGTAACAAGAATTGCATTCCTCACAATTAATCTTATAAACAACATTAGTTATTTTATCTTTCGTGAGCGCATCTTTACCTCGCTTTATTATACGATCCAATCTATTAAACGCTTTGCATACAATACTCAAACGACAACGCTTAAGCCTCTCACTTAAACCCTTTATATACGGAATAGTAATAATTGTTTTGTTATTATGTTCCTCGTTACTATTGGTATTTACTATTTCACTGTCACTACCCTTATCAGTTCTATGCTTAATACTTTTTAGTCTGCTTTTAATATGTCTATTAATAAACTCAATCGGATAAGAATTGTTTAATAAAATCGATCTCACAATTTGAATGTTACCACCATAGAATCTCTTATTAGCTAACAAGACCGCTCTGTCAATTAAATTCGTAATAACACTAACTTTATGTTGTACAGGATTGTTAGCAAAAACATTCAAATATCGGCCCGAAAAGGTTAGTTTCCGATACCAATCAGTGATAAGCAATCCATTGTCACGAATCACCATTGTATCCAGAAAACTCAACGACCTATTGTTCTCTACTTCCAATGTAAAGCCTAATCGTAGATGGTAACTATTCAAAATTTCTAGAGCCACATGTATCATATCAGTCATACCTATAAAAGACTTTAACTGAAAAACCAAATTTCTGTATACAACACTTCTCCAAGTAGTCCATGACATCGTTACCCGGTATATATGATCTAATACTGACAAATATTGGCTGTTTGTCTCCTTGAATTCACTTGCTTGTTGGCTGTCGGCGTTCACCGACGTCTTTTGCTGTCTGTCGAAAAGCTGTACAGTTTACCGTTGTCTTTTTCTGCCAGTAAGTTAGTTTTGATACCAACCATGTTCGTTATATATTATTTTATTGTATTGTAAATTGTATATTGTATGTTTTATTAATTTTATATTTTATATTGTATATTATTCTATTGTATTGTGGATTGTTTTATTACCGATTTTAGAAAAAGATTGTTACGCCTGAAGAGGACCATAATATTGGTCGAAACGTTGCGTTCGCGTTCATATTGTATTGCCAGTGTTGGTTGATGAAATAAATGGTGATCTATTGGGTTGTTCAAAAAGTCGTTGCGTTTATTTCCGATAGATGGCTTTAGTTGTATATTTAATGTATTGAACGCATCTATAAATTCATGAGTCTATGCGCGGTTGATAGTTGACACTTATAGCTTCCATCAAGGAAAAAAGCGCGCGAATCGATCAACAGTTATTCTTTCTATAACGTTTTGGAAATGGAGAGTCAACACGAGCATTTTCGGCAAGTTTTACTTTATTACTTCCGAAAAGGAAAGAACGCCGTGCAGGCTTGTGAAAATTTGCGAAAAGTTTATGGTAATGAAGCCCTAAAAAATCGCCAATGTCAATATTGGTTTGCTCGTTTCCGTTCTGGTGACTATAGCGCGAAAAATGCACCTCGCTCAGGTCGGCCATCAGAGGTTGATAATGATAAAATAAAGGCATTAGTTGAAGCGAATCGACATTCTACCATTCGTGAGCTCGCTGAGGCACTAAAAATATCGATTGGAAGCGTTCACCTTCATTTGAAACAACTTGGTTACGTCAGTAAGCTCGATGTTTGGGTCCCACATGAATTGAAAGTTCACCTCATAAAACGCATAGACATCTGCGATCAACTTCTGAAACGTGAACAATCCGACCCATTTCTGAAACGCATGATTACTGGCGACGAAAAATGGATTGTCTACAACAATGTGAAGCGAAAGCGATAGTGGAGCAAGTCCGATGAGCCGGCCCAAAGCACATCAAAAGCAGACATCCACCAGAAAAAGGTCATGCTCTCAATCTGGTGGGATTGGAAGGGTGTGGTGTTTTTCGAGCTCTTACCACGGAATCATACGATCAATTCAGACGTGTACTGTCAACAGCTCGACAAATTGAACGAAGCAATAGCAGAAAAATGGCCAGAATTGATAAATCGCAAAGGAATTGTCTTCCATCATGACAACGCTCGACCACACACAAGTTTGATGACTCGCGGAAAATTGTTGGAGCTTGATTGGGATGTATTGCCTCATCCACCGTATTCGCCAGACCTTGCACCATCAGACTACCATCTGTTTCGGTCCTTGTAAAACTCCTTGTGTGGAAAAACATTCGCTTCAGATGATGCTATCGAAAGGCACTTGGTTCAGTTCTTCGCTAATACAGATAGGAAGTTTTTCGAGAATGAGATCATGAAGCTTACCAAAAGATGGCAGAAGGTTATCGAACAAAAAGGACAATATATCATTGATTAATGTTCATTCTTTGTATAAAATAAGCTGTAGCTCAACAATCCAAGTAAAAGCAAGGATACTAAAGGAACATGCTGACATTAACTCCGCGAGTTCTCATAAACTCTTGAGAGGCGCATCGTCTCCGGATAGTATATGTTACTTCTATATGAATACAACATACCTATAAAAGCTGGGCAAAATCGGTGACCCGGTGGATCCGTCCTCCCCTTGTTAGCATCGTGCTGTGCACGATAACGTATTTTCTTTTTTTCTTGAAAACTACTCATTTTATGAAAAAAATAAGAGAAATAAAAAAGTTTCTATATAAATCAAACTTATTCCGGCCCATTAAAAAGTTCTAATAAAAAATTGAATAGGGGTTGCTAGTTTCATCCCCTTATAACAATACGGGAGGCTGAAAAAAGTAGTAATAAATAACCTTTTTCCTAGTAAAAAATATCCACCAAATTTTATTTCTTTAACTTGTTCCTAATTTGAGATAAAAATAACCCAATTTTTATTCCCATTATTGGAGGAATATAACTCCACAGGGAGGGATGTATATGTTTATATGAAAAATCCTCCTTAATTTTCGACAAAGAATCATCTCCTAAAATTTTTCGCACTTGTTAAGAGACACCCTATAGATGTATGCATTAGTAATTGTAATTTTATGAACTAAAACTGATTTTCAATCTCATATTAATAATTATTATTTCAGCTATTGGAAGATTTAACACTACAGCAAATACAATTGGAACAAGATCTCGAGAAAGTACAACATGAAAGAGACACAAACAGAACGCGTTTGCTTTCCTACATTTACACTGGTATGTACTGATATTTTCTCCATAATTGGTTCAAAATTAGTTCACGCAAACTATGAACTTAAATATAAAAAGAGATAGATTCTCATATATTAGAGTGAATATTATTTTTTAACTTTTAAATTTGTTTCACGACGTTTCTTAAAATTGTTATATTTAGTGAAAAAAATTGTGCAAAATATAAGCTCGGTTATACAATAGAATGATATGATATATCTAACTTGAAATTTTTGAGTTTTAATAATTCGATGTGACACATAGCGGCAACGAATTTCTAAAAGATTAATGAAACACTTTAAATATTTTCAAAAATATTATGTTATTTAAAATTAAAATTTTATTTATATATACTGTGAATATTAAAACAGATTTGAGCATTATCATACAAGTGAGCCTAAGGGCAGCCTACTTAAAAGATGTATTCTTCTAAAATAGAAAATCAGACAAGATTTTCTATGTCTATTCTCTCAATATCATATACATATATGAAATTGTTTTACGAAGTGGTTTTGGGATGAAAAAATATGAGTATTATTGGGTTATTCAAATATCACTTTCAAAACATTTTAACAAGTCTGGCTATCGATAAATAAATCAAGTTTTAAATCCAGAATTGAAGATAATCAGGCTTTTAGTAAAAGGATATACAGGGTCCGGCAAAAGCATGGAAACCCCTAAATTTTACGAAGACTAAGCATTTTAGAGAAAATTGCTTCAGACAAAAGTTGTATGGTTTCAAATAGCGCATTACACAGCAATATCGGTATGACTTTGAAGAGTGTTGTCAAGGTCACATGAATGTCATCTTCAATTTCTTAAATGGAAATCCCCATTTTTTATTGCATATTCTTGTAGCTTATCTCGAGAGCTTTCCAAAACACTATAATACAGCCTTTTTTCATTAAGTACTTTTCGAGTTATGGAGCTTGAAAGTTACGGTATCGTGGGTTTGATCGTTTTATGCGCTATACACACGTCGACACTTTTGTGTCTAGATCGAGTGTATACATTAAGTGTCGACGTGTGTACAGCGCTTGAGACCGTGTTGCTAAAGAAAATTGCAGTGTCTCAATTGTTTCTGCAATTCACGTATGGACACGTCCAAACGAGTATTGCATGGCGCTCTAGTGTATTTCCAATCAGACGGTTTTAGTAAGTGTCGTGATAATGTCGAAGTTTGACTGGACGAAAGTAAAAACAAAACTTTTAATTTCCCTTTTGGAAGGGCTCCCGCACTTATGGGACGTCTCGCAGGCTGATTATAAAAATCATTCAAATCGTACAGCTTCAATTGAACAACTCGCGCAGCAATTTAATACTGATTCTGGAGAAATCATCTCTCTTTTCTTCACCCACTTCTTCATCCATAATTTTCTTTTTCGTCTTCTATGTTTTCTTTTTATCACGATACAAGCGACTATCACAGCAGCGAGCATACATTCTTCCATATTGACTGATTTAAATCGACTCCCAATCTAGCCGAAATGTAGAGAAGTGTAGACAGACGCGATACTTTTTGCCGATATCTAGACCCGACATAAGTGTATGACACTACTCTATCCTCAAAAACTGCAATACGTATGGACGGTAATGACACTGATCTAGACATAAGTGTCCGCTCTAGGTGTCATCGTGTATACGCGCTATTAGAATACATTCTGAAAGTGGCTTCCATTGACTTCCTGACAGTATGCCAATCTGTGATAAAACGCAGAAATAGCTTTATGATTATATTCAGCAGGTATTAAAGCTGCTTCATCTCTTATTCGCTGCCTCAATTCTTGGATGCTTTGAGGTTTTGTTTCGTAAACCTTACTCTTTAGGTAACCCCAAAAGTAATAATCAAGAGGACTTACAATTAGATCTGGTGACCGTGGTGGCCAATCTTCTCCTCCCTCATTTTGGTTCCTTCTTCTTCCTGTCCACCTTCGTGGGTAAACCTCATTTAAAATTCGACGTGGTCTTGCACCAAAATGAGGCGAAGCTCCATCATATTGAAACCATATTTGCTCGAAGTTATTCGGAAAAATATTTTGTATGGCTGGAATTATTTGATCTACAAGTAATCCCTAGTACATTTGAGCATTAAGATTTCTCTAAAAAAAAAACGGCCCTATCAAATAAGTATCTATCATGTTACACCATACATTTACTTTTTGTGGGTATTGTGTATGAGTTTCCCGCACCCAATAGGAGGCTTTACACGTACAATCTTTCCCACACGCAGGAACGTACAGTTTTACGCGAGGTAAAGACCGTGCCTATATTCACACTGGTTAAAATTTGTCACTTAAAATGTATGCACATTCTTTCGCGAGTGACTTATAAGCACGCGCGAAAGAACGAACGTGTAAAGCCGAATTGTGCGTGCATCACTGCATGAAATGCACGAAACAGCAGAAGGTGTGGAGCACGTAAAATTACACACGTACGCTCTTTCCTGCTCGATTGCGCGAAGGGAGAAAAGGAAAGCGTGTTGACAATTGCGCATCTAAATCCTGTCATGTCCGCGATTTGCGAATGAGAATACACTTTTATCGCAAAAATGGATATTCGGCTATGGTTAAAAGAATTAATTACCGATTTTATTAATATGTACAAGTGTTATCCTTGTTTGTGGAAAATAAAAAGTGATGAATATAAAAATAGAAATTTACGTGATGAAGCATATAAAACATTAATTGAGTTTTGTAAAATGCGAGGATTTCCCGATGCAAACAGAGATTTTATAGTAAAAAAAATTCAGAGTCTTAGAGGATCTTTCAGAAAGGAAACAAAAAAAATTCAAGAAAGTCAACATAGCGGTCGTGGAACTGAAGAAACATATGTCTCATCATTATGGTATTATGACTTATTACTGTTTACAAAAGATCAAGAGCTTTCAGCTGACAGTGTGTCTAACATAGACACTCAAGAAGACATTCAGGATGCCAGAAATGAGGAGAATAAAGAAGAGGAAGAAAGCGAAATAGAAGAATCAAGTACTTCCAGACAAAATGCACAAAAAAATGACGTAAGTTTTTATAAATGTTTATTAATTAGAGTAAGTAATTATTACAATGAAATAGTTAAATCTTAAGCTTTTCCTTTTGCTATCATTAAATCTTGCCATTCTACCCTGCCTTCTGAATTAAAATAATTTTTGTAATTTTCTCTGTTTTGTTTTGCTTCGAATGTGACGGATGTGTTGATGCATCGCTGTAAGTCAAACAATTGTACTGAATTTGTTCGTCAATCAACTTCTTACATTGTGCCTGAATTTATATCTTTATCAAAAGTAGAAGAAGATGTATTAGGTTGTTCATTAAGTTCTGCGGTTTTTTTGCCCTAAATTAAAACATAAATCTATTGTACTTACACATTTATTCAATCTAGAATGTATTGTCCATCTTGATCGACCACCTTCTGCCAACGTTCTGGAAGGGACATAATGCCGCGTTTGTAGAAGTCGCGCGACTTCTGCGCGAAAAAGTCCTTCAAGTACGTTTGAATAGCGTCCACTGAATTAAAGCGCTGCCCGTCGAGATTGTTTTGGAGTGACCGGAACAGATGGTAATCCGACGGCGCAAGGTCTGGGGAGTACGGTGGGTGCTGCATGACTTCCCAGCCAAAGCACTTCAACTTCTTCTTGGTCACCAAAGCAGTGTGTGGTTTGGCGTTGTCGTGGTGGAAGACAACGCCCTTCCTGTTCGCCAATTCCGGCCGCTTCTCCGCCACTGCCTGCTTCAATTTTTCTAACTGAGCACAATGCTTCTCGGCGTCGATGGTCTGACCGCGCGGAAGCAGCTCGAAGTACAGGACGCCTCGCCAATCCCATCACACACTCAGCATCACTTTCTTCGGATGCAAATCCGCTTTGGCAACCGATTGTGACGACTCACCCGGACCGCACCATGACCGCTTGCGTCGAATGTTGTTATATACCACCCATTTTTCATCTCCCGTGACCACCCGTTTGAGAAAGGCCTCCAGCGAGTTCCATTTCAGCAGGGATTTACAGATCATGACGCGGTCCAAAATGTTCTTTTCGATGAGCTCGTGAGGGACCCAAACATCTGCTTTTTTCGACATCCCAAGCAGTTTTAATCGCTGCGCAACCGTTGTATGGGCGATGTCGAAGCGCTCCGCGATCTCCCGTGTCGTCAGGTGTCAGTCTGCTTTGATTGCGGCCACGATTTGGTCGTCGTCAGTGGTGGATGGACGACCGGAGCGAGCAGCATCGGAGACGTTCACATCTCCGGAACGAAAGCGCGCAAACCAACGCTGACAAGTGTCAGCGCTTATGGCCGAGTCCCCGTATACGCCACATATCTCACGTTGTGCGTCCGTCGCTTTTACTCCTTTGCGGAAGAAAAATAGCAAAATGTGCCGAAAATGCACCTTTTGATCTTCCATTTTCAATGAATAGCGCGTACACACAACACGTCAAAACACAACAAAGACTCTGGCGAAATGTCAAGCGTTGTCTAACCTGTCACGGAGTATTCGGCAATCCGCGGTTCAGGCGATGCATGCTATCTTTTTCAATGGACAAACGCTATCTATCAAGAAAACCGCAGAACTTAATGAACAACCTAATATATGAATTACTCGATACATTTAAAAAATTGTGCAAAACACAAATTACCATTAACACGTAACAAATATTTTCGGGTTTCATATTAATGGCTGTGTGAAGTATTCTAAATCTGGATGTTATTATTCCGAATGCATTCTCAACAACGTTTCGAGTACGTGATAATCTGTAGTTAAATATTCTTTTGCTCATATCTAGTTCTCTTTGTGCATAAGACTTAAAAAAATTTTCACTTAAACTGAATGCTTCATCACCAAGAAATACAAAATTAAAGTTCTTAACAGTTTCAGTATTTTCAGGCAAATTTAATTGGTTACGTTTCAATTTTCGGTAAAATTCAGTGTATGCTAACACTCCTCCGTCTAATAATCTTCCATTTTACCGACGTCGACATATAAAAACTCATAATTAGGGCCCACCAACGCCATCAAAACAATACTATAAAAATTCTTGTAATTGTAATACATTGCTCCGGAATGCTTTGGCGGTACAATGCGTATATGCTTTCCATCCATTGACCCTCCACAGTTAATAAATTGCCATTTGTTTTGAAAATTATATGCAATTTTATTCCATTCTTCTTTAGTCGTCGGAAACTGTAAAAAAATTAATAATTGAAAAAAATTGAATATAAATTATAATAAATATTTTCTGCATTTTCTGTTTCAGATTGGAACGGTTGTTCAACCCGCAGTAAAACCGAAGAAAAGAAAAATTGCCGATTCCCATACTGAATTCCTTGAAATGTGTACCGCCACTTTAAAGGCCAATAATCAGCCAATAAATGAATTCGACGCAATTGGCATAAACGTTTCCAAACAGTTAGCAAAGATGGAACCAGTACAGGCTGTGTACGCCGAGTATTTAATTAATAATATTCTTCAAAAAGGCTTATTAAATAAATTGACGGATGAAACAAAAATTGTACAGAAATTGCACAGCAATTGCGTCTTCACGATCATCTACGTCTACTACATCATCTCAAATACTTCAACCTGAAGAAACAAATATCGTGCCCCATGAATATTAAAAATGAAATATTAAATGAAAATTCAGATTTTTGTTTTTAGTTAGAGTTCTTTTTCAAATGTAATTATAAAAATATTTTTAAATTAATTTTTGTTGTATTCTTATAATATACGCAAATATATAAAAATAATATATATATATAATATATCTATATAAATTGTTGTATTCTTTTTTATAATGTAAGAAATTAGTTTGTGGCATAAAACGTCATCTGAAAAAATGTATTTTAAACATTTTAATTAGGACTTACTTTCATGTATTCTTTTTTAAGTGTGTCGTATATAACTTTACATGTTTCTGGTATAAGTACACTTAAAGATGCAGCGGATATTCCTGTGCTAAACTTTAAGTCCTCATATGATTAACCTGTAGTTAAAAATCTCAAAGTTGCTGTAAGAGGTTCTTCTGCACTAATACTTTTTCTCATTATAGTGTCTTGTTTCGTGATTTTGTGTTTAACTTTTTGAAGTAAAAAGTCAAAACAGCCAGAATCCATTCATAAGTAATTTTTAAAATCATCAGGATAATTTTCTCGCAATTCATTTAATAACGGCAAATGACCAAAACATCTGTATTTTTTTATCCAAAACCTTCTCTTTCGTCGACCTTTACTATTTAGAACTTTATTTAATCCTACAAAAGCTATTACTATTGCGACATTTCTCCTTTCGAAATCCATTTTGTCTTCAGGCTACAAGATTGGGAAGCCTAGCAACCGTCCAGTGCGACTCGCACGGTCCACAAAATAATATATACATATGTTCTTTCGCTCGCGAAAAACGTGCATACATTTTAATGAAAAATTTTAATCATGCGCGAATAGGCGCACGGTCTTTACTTCACGTAAAACTGTACACTCCTAGGTGTGTGGAAAAGATTGTGTGTGTAAAGACCGCAAATTCTTACTCGCAATGCTCGTACCGGGGAGATGCTCGTACAGGATTATCCGTCCGATTGTCAACACTTTCCTTTTCCTGCATCGCCTTTACACGCACGCTCTTCTTCGCGCGAAAGCCTAATCGCGCAGGAAAGAGCGTACGTGTAAAGCCCGCTAATTTGGATTTTCATCTGACCAGAAGAGAACATTTTGATTATTAACCTCTCCTGTCATTGTAAAAGTTGCCTCGTCTGTGAAAACAAGTTGATAAAGAAAGTTGAGCGAGGCATCTAGCTCCATCATTCTTGCACAGAAGCAAACGAAGCTCATTATCTCCATCTTCCAACTCTTGAACATACTGCACTTTGTATGGATATAATTTATTTTTTTGTATAATTCTGTGGATGGACCTGGGAGCAATGTCGTGAACTTGAGCTGCTTTACTAAGAGACATATGGGGATTTTCAATAAAACTCTACAGAACATCAAGTTGTTTATTCTCATTACTTGCAGATAATGAACTGCCTGATCTAGAGCGATTATTTACACTACTAATTTCTTGAACACACTGTATTGTTTTCGAAACAGTGGATTTATTAATTTGACGATTCGGAAAAGTCTCATTAAATAATCGAACTACTTCAGTTAACGATCGTTCATTATCACCCCATCCGCGCATCATGAGGATAGTGATTCTTTAACGCTCCGACAATTCGTTAGCCATTTTTTAGTCAAACGATTAATATTTAATTTATTAATTTCCGATCTAAGAAGACAAAAGTTCTCAGCAGAAGCGGAGAGTGCTCTGCTCTGAACGCTATCACCATATCTGAATGATTATGCGCGAGAAAATAACACTCTACACTATGGCGTTTGCATTTTATACCCCGTGGGAGTATCGATAAGGGAGTCAGAGGGAGGGGGAGGGAAAGGGGAGGGGAAGAGAGGGCAATTGGATCGTTGGAAGCTTCTATTGGACCCTCAGAAAGGAATTCAATTCCTCCTGATTATTACTTTAAATAATGCTGATGCCGGCGATACCGTAACTTTCAAGCTCTATAACTCGAAAAGTACTTCATGAAAAAAGGTTATATTATAGTGTTTTGGAAAACTCTCGAGATAAGCTACCAGAATATGCAATAAAAAATGAGGAGTTCCATTTAAGAAATTGAAGATGACCTTCATGTGACCTTGACAACACTCTTCAAGGTCATACTGATATTTCTGTGTAATGCGCTATTTGAAACCATACAACTTTTGTCTGAAGCAATTTTCTCTAAAATGCATAGTCTTCGTAAAATTTAGGGGTTTCCATACTTTCGCCGGACCTGTATATACAGGGTGTCCCGGGTTTTAACTAACAAACTGCGGGAGCATATTCTACTAGTGGAAATAAGAAAAAATTCTTATATCGAGTTTGCTTAGAAATGCTTTATTACAAAGTTATAAACCAATATTGAAAAGAAATATGAGATAAGTAACAACGGAACATAGTGTAGAATTTGGAAGGTCGAAGATGTTTATGTTACGTGTATTCATATGTATTCATGTTTACTATGTTAAAACGATTCAGTATGATTGTTACTTTCACAACAGTAGCTGTTAGATTTCAATCGTCGTGTGAACTAGCAATTACTATCAGAATGCCAAAAGTGTTTTCAAATGAGGAATACACTGATATTCATTTCGTGTACGGATTCTGTGACGGAAATGCACGAGCTGCCGTACGAGAGTATCAACGTAGATTTCCTAACAGGAGAGTACCAGATAGTTCTGTGTTTAGTAATACCCATTTGCAATTACGTAATTTGGGTTCATTTCGACCTATGAATGAATATGATGATGTTCGTTCAGCTCTAAGACACCGACGACGCTCGGAAAGAATCTTATATCTTCGCCAAAACAGCTGGATACAGTTAGACGGTTGTCCATCGCACTATGCTAGACAAGTTAGAAACTGGTTAGATGAACATTATGCTCATAGGTGGATTGGTCGAGGAGGACCGGTTTTCTGGCCTCCAAGATCGCCCTATTTAACGCCTCTTGATTTTTATTTATGGAGAACTTTAAAAAATAAAGTTTACAGTACAGAAGTAATCTCGCTTGAAGATTTAAAGCAACGAATTACTAATTCAGTTACTGAGATTCAACAAAATTTTCAAGAATGTCGTACTGTAACAAATTCTGTACTACGTCGATGTCTAGTTTGTATCGATGTGCAAGAACAACATTTTGAAATGCGTCACTAAATCATTGCGTACATAATTTTTATTTTTGTGAAAAAATCCGTTGTTACTTATCTCATATTTCTTTTCAATATTGGTTTATAACTTTGTAATAAAGCATTTCTAAGCAAACTCGATATAAGAATTTTTTCTTATTTCCACTAGTAGAATATGCTCCCGCAGTTTGTCGGGTAAAACCTGGGACACCCTGTATATATACAGAGTGTATGAAACCACCCGTTCACCTCGATTTTTCTGAAAACGCGAGGTGACAGGAAGTTGGAGGGAAATGTTATGGCCTATATCCTGTCTGAAGAATCGAATGAAGGAATTTCCATTTTCCGGAACTAACCGGAAGTAGTGGTCACTGTGGTCAACTTTGAAATCTCATGTAGAAACATATGTCGTGTAAGGTATTGTTGGATAGAGCTTTAAAAAAGAAACATTTTTTATTGGAACATAATCGCAATATCTCTAACCGTTGACGAGAAAAGACTGCAAAATTGAAAAGTGATGGTCTCGACATAATAACGTTACAAAGGTATCTAGAAGATGTTTATTATTTTCTTGACCTCAATACAAATGTTCGAAATGTCTTCCGTCTTGATTTAAGCAAAAGCGAATTCTCTCTCTGATATTATCCGTAGCTCGAAGGACTTCTACGTCACTTAGTGATTGGCATGCATTTCGATACGTTCTTTCATGTCCTCTCTTGTCGTCGGACGTTGCTGATAAACAATGTTTTTTATCCATCTTCAGAAAAAATAATCCATAGGTGTCAAATCAGGCGATCGGGCCGGCCAAGCTACATAACTTCCTCTGCCAATCCATCTTCCAGGAAAACGCCAATCCATGATATTTCGAGCCACCAAAGAGTAATGGGCTGGACAGCCATCCTGTTGCATCCACATGGCTACACGTGTTGCCAGTGGGACATTTTCCAAGAGCTTCGTTTGTAAACGACATATTGGTCACACACCACACGCAACAAGCGACTGATAGACAAGAGTGCTAGACACATACTGTCAAATAACATGTACTGAGGTCAAAAAATGTAAACATTTTCTAGATATCTGTTGAATGCTTAACTATGTAACGTTATTATTTCGACACCATCACTTTTCAATTTTGCAGTCTTTTCTCGTCAACGGTTAGAGATATTGCGATTATGTTTGAATAAAAAATATTTCTTTTTTAAAGCTCTATCCAACAATACCCTATACGACATATGTTTCTACTTGAGATTTCAAAGTTGACCATAGTGACCACTACTTCCGGTCAGTTCCGGAAAATGGAAATTCCTTCATTCGATTCTTCGGACAGGATATAGGACATAACATTTCCCTCTAACTTCCTGTCACCTCGCGTTTTCAGAAAAATCAAGATGGACGGGTGGTCTGATACACCCTGTATACACAGGGTGTCTCATAACTCTGTTACCGCCGGTCAATGGCGTATAGTTTGGACTCAGCTGAGTATAAAAATCCTGTACCATTTTGCGATTTTCGCAATAATAACCGAGTTATTACACGATTAATGTAACCGAATGACAGCGCGGCTCGTATAGCGAGCCGTCGGTAGAAAGGCCGTGCGCTCGTGGTTGGTTACGGCGCAGTGAGGCAGCGGTGCCGAAAAGCGTGCTTTGTAGCGTGTGGTGGAAATGAGGTGGGAATGGTCTCGCGAATCGTCGCACGCTTTCTGGCCTCACCCACTCCACTCACATCAGTGAGGCCAGAAAGTGTGCGCTGTAAGCATATGCTGTTCCATTCGCAATCAGACTCCGCCTTATTATTACCTTATTATCCATCCGGAAAAATGAATATTAAGGAGTTATATACGTTTATAAATCCAAAAACGAAATTAACGAATTATTTTTGTAGGTAAATTATGTTTTATTAAAAAATGACAAGACGTGTTTTATAAAGTCGTTTTTAAACAACATCTTTCAAAAATTTCAATAAAAAATATAAAAAATTGTGGTCATGGCGACCATTTTTCTGAGCGGTGTTTATGAAAAAACGGCGTTTGCGGTATCACAGATATCTCCACTTCTTTCATAAATAAATAAATATTATGTATGTGCAATTGTAAATCAGGTAGTTTTTGCGCAAAATGAATAGTTTTATATTTGTTACACAAACAACAATAAAAAACAAAAATTATCCGTAAAACTAGTACTTGTTAAAGCCGATTTTGGAAATATTAATTTTTCGAAAAATGGCAGTGATTCATAGCAAAAACTGCGATTTTTTTACCTAAAAATCGATTTTTTTATTTATAGAAAAAATCTAAGCTATAAATCGAAAAATCCTACGACTAGATTATTGTATTATTAAGAGTACCAAAACAGTTACTAAAAAATTTCATGCAAAATAGTTCTAATCTCCGAGATATTTCTGGTATTTTTAACGATTTTTAACACACTATTTCCAGAAAAACGCGTTTAAAATTCGAAAAATCCGGTTGTATTCAAATGATCTGATAGAAAATAGGGTTCAAAACATATTATTCCTAACGGTAAAGTTCAGAAAAGGGGAGTCCCCTCTAATGACCTTGACCTTGACATATGTTGCCAAGGTCACCCTCCTGAGTGACCTTCAAGAGGTTTTAGCCGTCGTTCGTTGTTCATTGAAAAGTTATAAATAAAAGAAATTTGAAAAATGTGCAACGATTTAATAAATTTGAAAAGTATACATGCTGGGTATATACAGGGTGTTCCATTTTAAAGTTTCCCCTAAAATATTTCAGAAACACTGCGTTAAATCGAAAAATGTTTCAAACAAAAGTTTTGTGACTTCGAGGGGGACATAAGACGGTACTATTGGTTTGACCTTGGGTGTCGTTGTCAAGGTCATATGGAGTTCAACTTTGTTTTCTTAAACGGAACCCCATACTTTTTATTTCAGATTCTTCGTCGAAAAGTAAGTAACTTTTGTCCGAAACATTGTTTTTAAAAACGCCCTCCTTATCTCGAAAACTCAGTTTCAACCTTTAGCGGACCAATGATAATACTCGCTTTATAACAGACACTGAAGTTTTTTTTAGTATTTTACTGTTTACCATCAGCATGTGCGTGCGTGCGTATGAGTGTGTTCTACATCCAACCAACTAAGGTAAGATCGATCACAGATCCGGCCAGTTAAGGCAAGATCGATCACTGATCCAGCCAGTTGCATCTAACGAGGATTAACTAGAGCCCACTAGTGACAATTATGACGATTCAACGTTCCATGACTATGAAAAAAAGTAGCTTCATCGCTGAACAAAACGTACTTAAAACAATCGCCATCGTGCAGAAGTTGCTGTGTTGCCCAGCGACAAAATAATAGCCATTCTCGATGATTCTCAGTCAAGGCTTGATTTAGTGTAATATGATAAGGGTGGTACTTTGCAGCCTTCAAGTATCTAGAAGCAGTCGATCTTGGAATCCCCACTGTACGCTCAATTTCACGTAATGATACATGAGGGTTCAAATGAACCATCGCCAGAGTTACGAGGAAACGAGCATTCAGCGCGTAATTATCTACGTTGTAACATCTTCGTCGACAGAGATTCCCTCTCCGAATCCTTATTTCAATTTTACGTATTGCAGTATGACTCGGATGTTGTCGTAGAGGAAATCTTCTTCGGTACAATGCTGCTGCTCTTTTGTAATTACGTAAACAGTAAAATACTAAAAAAAACTTCAGTGTCTGTTATAAAGCGAGTATTATCATTGGTCCGCTAAAGGTTGAACCTGAGTTTTCGAGATAAGGAGGGCGTTTTTAAAAACAATGTTTCGGACAAAAGTTACTTACTTTTCGACGAAGAATCTGAAATAAAAAGTATGGGGTTCCGTTTAAGAAAACAAAGTTAAACTCCATATGACCTTGACAACGCCACCCAAGGTCAAACCAATAGTACCGTTTTATGTCCCCCTCGAAGTCACAAAACTTTTGTTTGAAACATTTTTCGATTTAACGCGGTGTTTCTGAAATATTTTAGGGGAAACTTTAAAATGGGACACCCTGTATATAGTAGTTATTTATAATATAGTAGTTATTTATAATATAGTAGTTATTTTGAATATTAAAAGCCATAAACAACGAATATGTATATGACCGAAGGTAGGAAAGTCATTAAAGCAGTGAATCGTTAATATATAGAATAGTTTCTTTTAATATAAGTACAAATTATTCTTCACTTTAACCAACAGCACAAAAAGTTAAATACAAAGTATTCTCTGCTTTAATCTAACCTAACCTAACCTAACCTAATCCGGTTCTATTTTCCGAAACTGGAGCCCAGAACACATACGCTTCGCTCCTCCCCCGCCAAGGTTAGGTTAGGTTAGGATAGGTTAGGTTAAGTGTCTGCAAATTTATCCTATTAATAATAATATTGCTGAATAAAGTATATGAATCTGAAATAGTTATTTTTCTTTCTTACTTTGTTCTTCTTTTGTTAATAACTTAACAAACAACGAGCGACGGGTGCAACCTTCTGCGTGCTACTCGGGGAAGTGACCTTTGTAATATATGTTAAATTCAAGTCCTTACTTCGTGTGAAAAGTCGGAAATCCATACAAAACCACTGAACTTATTTTGTTAATAACTTTTTAACAAACAACTAGCAGCGGCTAAAACCTCTTGAAGGTCACTCAGGAGGGTGACCTTGACAACATATGTCAAGGTCAAGGTCATTGGAAGGGGCTCCCCTTTTCTGAACTTTTACCTTATTTATTTCTATACTTCTGTAACTTCAGAAGTCAATATTTTTTGAACGAAGTGTTTGCAAGTATACTTTCAGAGAAAATTTTTTTGTTTTGAGGTCCTAAATTTAGTTATATTTTAACCATAAGTTTGACCATTTAACACGGGAGCACTCTGTATATATTATATAGTAGCGTATATACGTAGTATATATATCTAGTAGTGCTCAAAAGTCGTTTGATAAATAGTTTTTTATAATAATAATAACAATAAAATTATAATAAAATATTGTTACGTCCAGACTCCACGGTCCCTTGCTTTCGTAAGAGATAGAAAATATAGATATGTATATCTCGTTGAAGTAATATTTTTCCACCTATTATTTACTTGTCTTATGTCACACATTAGTCAGCGGTAATCTTCACGGTTGCTGCAAGAAGACATCAATTACCGATAAAAAACTACTTGCGCCCACCGCATGATCTTTGGGCAAACGAAAGTCTCTTGTAACACCCCTAAACTCTAGCACAGCGTCCGACTTATTATAAAGACTATTTCCCTAGATTATCCAAAAACACGCTTGTCACTGATCATCTACTACGATTAATTTTTCACAACTCATCTCCTGCTTCTGTCAATCACCTCAGGAGGTGTTTTTCCCATTGTCTAATTGTTATTAGCATTCCTCCTCGTATGACCTCGATTTTCCATTCGCAGCATCCGCCGGAGCCACAACCTCCAGCTGCGGTCCTCTGCGGACTATTGAATTTAGTGGAATTGATACTATTAATTATTAATCGACTTGATGAGACTTAAATGAAATAATATAACTTTATTGAATAATGATCACTTTACAAAAAGAAATTTTCTTTCTTGAACACGAACCAAAAGGGAACAAAAGAACAACTACAGCAATAGCGCTACACATTACCATAAACTAAAATCTAATGTAGATAAAATAATAAATAAATTTGAATGAATATTAACTTCGTTCAACACGGACATCGCCGCGGAGTTTGACGAAGATCTTTATTCTCCTCTATCTTCCCTGTCTTATTCTCTCGTTCCCTTCGAGGAACAGGATCCCTATTTTCACATTTCCCTGTGACGTTCACCTTCTCCAATTCCCTTAGAGAAGTTGGAGACTTTTTTGAGCGTGCCAGGTATACATGAACCTGTTCCGACTTACATCCTCTCTCGTTTTATCTTCCCTTAGAGAGCTCCTCAGAACCATCCACAAATCCGTCCTTCGTTTCTGAATCATCTGTATTGACTATCGCTCGAAACCTCCATCCTGGCTTTACCCTTAACGTGGATTCTTTCCTTCATTCAGCCTCCCCACTTACGACAGAGTAGCAAGAATTCCAGCAGTTTTAAGATTAATAAAATTAATTGTAATAAGATTATTTGATACTGATTTGTGAAAAGTACAGAAATTGTTTGTCTACCAGTAAACAGATTTATATATAAAATCATTGACTCGGTTTCGTCTCTTTTCCCCTCATTCGATCGCACAAGGTCCTATCCCGAGTATTAGGGATTTAACTCCTTTACATAATAAAGGAGTGGACCTTACCCTTCGGAGAGGTAAAAGCGGCCTTCTTGATCCAAAAGGTAATCACTAGTCAGCTCGACTCACGCGATAACGCGTTCTATGCGTCCCTCCTTTCTCTAGCTCTATCTCGAAGGTTTGGACGTAACACTATAATTTTTTTGAAATTATTTTATTAGTAACAATATTATATTAAACTTCATAACTTAAACTTTGCACATAATAGCACATGTTTATAATTATATCTTGGCCAATATTAAATGAATATTATTGTATATAAACAAAAATTTACCTTATGTATAAGTTACACTTCATAAGGTTTTTGATATAACAATGTTTAACGATTAAGTAGTAATGTTTTGAAAAAAAACATTACAAAAACTCGTTATTAAATATTTATTTAAAATATATTTATTTTATTATTCCGTTATTTTATTTAAAATTATTATGTTAGTGGGATACTAATACTTACAACATAGCTTTACTCAGGTATAGAGTCATAGAGTCACAGATAAGTTGTATTATATGTTTTAGAATTATCGTCCACTGATTTTGCAAAACATAGAAAAGATCGTCCTAATTACAGAAAGAAGAAGAGACCGCACGCCTTCACAGCTTTTCCGCTCGAAAAACGCTCTTATTCGTTAACTTTAATCGTTAATATCTCCGTTAATATTTTGCAAATTGCAAAATGGTACAGGACTTTTCTATTCAGTTTAGTCCGGGCTATATGCCATTAACGAGTGATATGCGGTCACTAAGACACTCTGTATAATATTGGGTCGTCCGGAAAGTTCGTGCCGATTTTTAATAGATGGCGTTGGAACATGTCTGAATATATCAATGTTATTGAAAACATACGATTTATATACATATGCTTAAAGGTGACATTTCAACGCACTTTAGGAAAAAAGTTGTTTCAGATAAATTGATTCGTGTCAGTTTTGTACTCTTTTGAAGATGGAAGAAAACAAAGAACATTTTAAACACTTGATGCTTTTCTATTACCGGAAAGGCAAAAATGCCTCACAAGCAACAAATTCGATATGTTCTGTTTACGGAGAAGGCGCTTTAGCTGAAAGAACCGTACGTAAGTGGTTCGCTAAGTTTAGAGCTGGTGATTTTAACCTTAAAGACCAAGAACGCTCGGGCAGACCCTCTACTACTGATGATGACCAAATCAAGACACTGATCGAGAATAACCCGCGCTACACGACACGTGAATTAGCAAAGATACTGAAAATATCGAAAACCACTGTCCACGATCATGTAGTGAAGCTTGGTTACGTAAGTCGCTATGATGTATGGGTTCCGATTAATTTGGCCGAAAACAATTTAATGCATCGCATTTCCATCTGCAACTCGCTGTACAAGCGCAACAAAAACGTATCATTTTTGAAGCAATTAGTGACGGGTGACGAAAAATGGATCATTTACAACAATGTAGAACGAAAAAGATCCTGGGGTAAGCGAAATGAACCAGCATTAACCACTCCGAAAGCCGGCCTTCATCCAAAAAAAGTCATGCTCTGTGTCTGGTGGGATTGGAAGGGAATCCTATATTATGAGCTCCTACCACACAACCAAACGATAAATGCAGATAAGTACTGCTCGCAACTGGACGAATTAAAGACAGCGATTCAGGAAAAACGTCCAGAATTAGCTAATAGAAAGGGCGTCGTGTTCCATCAGGACAATGCCAGACCTCATGTTTCTTTGACTACCCGACAAAAATTGTTGGAGTTTGGCTGGGATGTGCTACCTCACCCACCGTATTCACCAGACATTGCACCTTCAGACTTTCACTTATTTAGGTCTGTGCAAAATTCTCTTAGCGGCAAGAACTTCAACTCTTTGATCGACATAAAAAACCACCTTGAGGAGTTTTTCGCCGAGAAACCTAAGAAGTTCTGAGAGAATGGAATCTTCCAGTTGCGTGAAAGATGGACAAAAGTTGTGAAACAAAACGGTGCATACATAAGTCAATAAATATTTATCAACTTAAAAAAATGTTGCCTTTGAATTTTCCTTCAAAATCGGCACGAATTTTCCGGACGACCCAATACAATCGGAAGATTGAACTTACTTTCATTGCTCCATAATAGTCTAGACTAGTCTTTGACCTCCCATTGCGGTGCGTCAATCCTAGCCTTTTCATTTTTCGCACTAATAAAAGATTTCTTATTAGATCGGCGATCTAGTAAGTCTTAGTTTTGAAGTCGATGTTTTATAATTGAAACATGAACCCATGATTCTGTTGTAATTCTCGAGTAATTTGTACTTGCGAAGATCAGCGACTGATGTGTTTAATAATTCTATCGACTCTTGTAGATGTTTTTCCAGGCTGTCCTTGATGGGTTTACAATTTATATAATGACTTTTTGTTGATTATTTCAAACACTCACCAACTACCGAGATATACTAAAACAACAGGCAACTTCTGATTGACTCCCTCTTTTAAAACATGTATTACAACTCCCTACTGCCCAACTAGCAAGGTGACATCATTAAGACGTCATTAAGACGTCACCTTGTTACCTGGATGAATACTTTTTTCGATGTCTTGTAGCTATAACTAATCCTTAATATTAAAAAAAATGTGATATTAACATATAGGGGAGACCGGAGCGGAACGTCATTAGTTGTCTCAAAATCTGTACGTTGCGTGAACTCGCCATTAATATTATAAACGTCACTTATGGTGTCCACGTGACCAAGGGAGTTTAGTGAAGTTATGTGTCATGTTGTGATTTGCATTACGATGAACGTGTTTTCGGACGTCAAAAGTGAAATTTTTTGCGCGTCAAAAAGTTTTATTATTTTAAATATTATTTTCTTTCCAAATCTCGTGGTAAGATGATTCTAAAGAGTATGTATGCTGAACACGAATCCAGTAAAGTTTTTTCATTACATTTTTTTCGTTGAATTCTAATATTTCATGAGCGACCAAACTTGAAATCTGTGTCCGTGGTGAAGTCGTCACCAAGCCGTCGGGACAAAGAAACGAGATAAGAAATAGCTGAAATTATACGATACGCTAGGAACGCATATCACGGCTGGCAGTGCATGGAAACGAATTTGATCCCACGACTTCTTCTATGTCTCATTATGGTGATACACGTTCCGTAGTTCCTGTAGAACTGCAGCTTTCGACAAACAGTGGACGAAAATCGAAATCAGCAGTCATCGGATTTCGATTAATTGTTTATATTTTTCTATCAAAAAATAATTAATAAAATGTATCCTATCATTCTTCATAATGGGAATTATATTTCTTCATTTTAAATCCAGTCCGAGAATGAAGTGACGATTCCGCCCCGGGTGTGTGACGACTTCTTCCTTATATTGTTCAATATATTAATTATCTTGTTAATTATCTGCAGTAATCAAATGTCTCAAAAGACTTTTGAGCTCGATCAAATGTTGTTTTTAAATACAAAGTTTTTCTTATCTAAATCTGAAGATATTTTTGAGTTATAACGAAAAGCACATCTATATTGTATGAAAGTCAATGAATAACTAGCCGATAATAGCACTGTTTATAAACTAATACATGAAAACTAATTATTAAAACACTTTTGAGCGCTATTTCATATAAATAAACTTTTCCTTTAGCTGAGAAAGAAGCTGATGACGTAATTAAAGAATTTCTAAGAAACAATGACGAGGAAAGGCAAAGTCAAACTAAACTATTGGAACAAGAAAAACAAGAAGAGATGCAATTATTGAGCTCCTGCCATTCAGAACAATTTATGCTACGCATGAAGGATACTCTTTGTGAGTTTCAAGCATTAAACCATACAAAATCAAGGATTGCAATCTGATTACATGTGTGTTTTTGCAGTTGCAATGGAGAAGTTGTTGGAGGAGGAAATGTACAAAGCAAAAAAATTAGAGGAACATACAAAATATAGAGATTATACCGCTCAATCACTGCTCATGCTGTTAGTAATAAGATTTGTATTATTACATTTACCAACTTTTTCTTTTACATTACATGGACAATACACGGTCCATCTAAAAACTTCCGAGACTGACTTGATTAAAAAGTAAAAATATATATACAGGGTGTTTCCTAAGTAAGTAGACAAACTTAAGGAGGATATTCCTTGGCTTATTTTAAGAAGAAAAGGTCATATAAACATATGTCCTAAACTGCTTTGTTTTCCAAAAAAAGTACATCACTGTTTTCGTTCACTTTTCGGATAGCGTGCTTTTGCAGTACGAGTCAACAAATTTCAACAGATCTCAGAAATCGCATAATAGATGGATGTGAAAGAATACGTAACGCTCCAGGTATTTTTGAGCGTGTACGTTAATCAATGGAAAGGAGAGTTGAGGCGTGTATCATAGCTGCAGGTGGACATTTTCAGCAGTTACTGTGATGTTATTATTTTTCTCTTTAGTTACTATTTTCTTTTTCGTTATAATTTTTCTTTTTTGTTACTATTGTTTTTCATTTGTTTTATTTGCAATAACACAAACTGTTCTATAATAAACGAAAAGTGAACGAAAACAGTGATGTACTTTTTTTGGAAAACAAAGCAGTTTAGGACATATGTTTATATGACCTTTTCTTCTTAAAATAAGCCAAGGAATATCCTCCTTAAGTTTGTCTACTTACTTAGGAAACACCCTGTATATATAAATTTATTAATTACAACATAGTTCAACATAGTCCTCCTAGATGGCCATACAACGTTGCGAACGTTCTTTCAACCATTGGAAGCTTCTATAGTTTTCCTTTGGCCTTCAATTCTCTCCTTGCTTGAATATTAAAAATGCCGTCAAATCGCTCTTCCTTCATTTGTATCTTTAATTTTGGGAATAAGAAATCTGCCGAAGTCAAATCTCTTGCGACTACGGAAGCTGTTGAATTGGCATTTGTTTACGAGCCAAAAATGGACCACGATTGCCGCGGAATGAGCCGGTGCGTTGTCGTGCACCAAACAGCATTCGGTAACATTCGGATGAATGCGTCTGATTCGTGCCAAAAGACGATCGAGCATTTCTAAGTAGTATTTGGCGTATGATGGCGGGAAGAACAAATTCTTGATGAATTTAGCCATCGATGTCAAAGAATGCGATCAACATCGTCTTGATTTTCTTGACTTTGCTATTCTCATTTTAGTCGGTTTTGCTTCTCCTATGACTAACCACTTTGCCATTTCATCGTTGGTTCGTTTTGATAATACTACGATTCGTCGCCTGTAATGATTCGTTGAAAAAAATATTTGTTCTCATTAGTCATGTCGATCGAATTTTGAAAAGCTTGAACTCCCTGCTCTCGTTCATGCGTTAGTGAATAAGGAACGAATTTTGTGGTCTTAAGCATATACCTTTCTCGGAGCAAAAAATCAGCATATTTCATGATTTTTTCTGGCGAAAATATAAAAGTTACGAGGATCAGGTTTTTCATAAATGAAAGTACACATTTTAGTTAACGTTTTCTGTTTATTATTTATTATTTATAATTGTAAGTGTTTTCTCTACAGCCCTTCACCCTAGGTCTTGCATGTCATACAGCGATTTGTGGTACCAGTAAAATCTCCGACCTGGTTCATCTGAAATAAAATAATCGAAAAGATCTTAAAATATATGATATTTTCTAGTTCTTATCGGATGCGATTTAAAAATTTTGATTTTTAACAAAATGGCGGATGTTCAAACTGAAGACATCGATTTTTGGCCGAAATTTTCATTATGTTTCTTAAAAAAATAGAAATAATTAAAAAAGTGCAAAAAGCAAGAGAAAAGTATATGCCCCCTTAAATTACCACGGATAATCATGTGAACCAAATCCTTACTGATTTTCAATTCTTCAACTAATAATTTTTAATAGCTAAAAGCTAATATTCGACACGTGCAAGAATGTTAACGATTCACAATAAGGAAAGAGCGAATTCGTTCAACGTTCGCGTCGATAATGCTTGTGAAAGGACCACTGTTGGGTCGTCTTCTAACGATTCCCTATCTTCACGGAAACGCTTATACACTCAACACACGTGAATATGGTAGACTGTTTTACCGTACGTCTGTTTCATTACATTATAAACCTCAGTTGGTGTTTTTTGAATTTTGAAACAAAATGTGAGAGTAGTGCGTTTGTTCCATTACGACAATTATGATAAGCAACAATCTTACAAAACAATGTATGGCCATCTTTCAAAATGTACGATATGAAACAAATCTTATAAGTAGTTGAGTATTAGTACTAAAAGGTACCATAAGTTTCCGAAATATGGCATTGCTTGTTCGTTCCAGACAACATCAGTCTTGCAAGTTTTTAGACAGACTAAGTTATATAGGCAGAAATAGTTATATGCTAATTAAAATTTGTCTACAAGTATAATTTATTCTAGATTTACAAACGTAATGTATTATTATATTCTCTTAAACATACAGGGTGTTCCATTTTAAAGGATCCACTCAAATTTCTCAGAAACACTGCGTTAAATCGAAAAATGTTTCAGACAAAAGTTGTTTGGTTCGAAGGGGGACATAAAATGGTGCCATTGGTTTGACCTTGAATAGTCGTTTGAAGGTCACGTAAAGGGCACTTCTAATTTTTTAAATTGAAATCCCAACTTTTTATTGCAGATTCTGATTCTCCATCGAAAAGTAAGTAACTTTTGTTCGAAACATTTTTTAAAACGCCCTCCTTATCCCGAAAACTCAGGTTCAACCTTTGACGGACCAATGATAATAACTCACTTTATAATAGACATTGAAGTTTTTTCTTTAGTATTTTATTGTTTACCGCCGGCATTAGCATTATCCAAGGTGTACCGCATGGAAGTTGCACGGTCGGATTTACACCTCTTGTGTGTTCGGAGAATGTTCCAGCCAATCAAGGCAAGACCCGAGTATGATGGGTTTGAGCGTAAATGAATGATTAGATTCAATAATAAGTAAGAATCAATGGTTAGCAGACTGCATTCCGAAACCCATCGAAGAAAATATCATGTAGCGTTGAAAAAGGCTAATCAATTAATCAGGTGTTCGAAAGTCGCACTGTTGACTCGTTGGCAGTACTGGATTATACGGCGTTCAAAATGTCTAACAGTACGCAAGAGTACATTACGTGGAATGTTGCACGCAGCTCGGATTCTCTCCTTCATGTCATCTCTTGTCAGTGCATTCCGGTAGACTATATCTTTGAGGTAGCCCCCAAAATAAAAATCAAGAGATGTTAGATCGGGCGATCTTGCTGGCCATCTTACTGGACCACTTCTGCCAATCCATCGATTATGAAGGTTATTATTGATTAAATCTTTAACCACAGTTGCATAATGAGGACCTGCTCCATCTTGTTGCAACCACATTCTTCTCCTCGTATCAATGTCAACAGCTTCAAGTAAACCCGGAAGATCGCTTCAAGTAAACCCTCAGAAATTATAACCAATTCTCACCAGTTACCATGGCATCAAAGAAATGAGGACCAATTAAATAGCCATTAACAATTCCGCACCAGACAGTTAGGCTCCAACGATGCTGGTTATCAATCTGTCCTATCCAATGAGGATTAACTGGAACCCAATAGTGACAATTATAGTGACTATTCAATATCCCAGTATTGTGGAAAGTAGCTTCATCACTGAAGGGTACGTAATTGAAAAATTCACCATCGTTTCTGATTTGTTGTGACGCCCACTGACAAAACAATAGTCGTCTCTACCATCCTGCTCAGTTAAGGCTTGGTTAAGAGTTATGTGGTAAGGATGATACCTCACGGCTTTTAAATGTCTACCAGCAGTCGATCTCGGAATGCCCACCGTATGTTGGATTTCACGCAAACTTACATGTGAGTTGAAATGCACAATCGCCACAACTGCCAGAAAGCGAGGATTCATTGCGTGATTATTGTCATCATATCTTCTTCGTTGGCGACGAAGATTCCTCTCCGAATCCTAATTTAAATTTTGCGTATCCTAGTATGATTCGGGTGTTGACGTCGAGGGAATCGTCTACGATACAATACTGCTGCTCTCATGTAGTTGCGCCGACATTCTCCTAGGATCAGAATATCGACAATCTTATTAGGCGAGTAATCAGGCATTTTTGCCGAATTTCGAGCTTACGATCGAAAAAATCCAGGAATGTCTGAGTATCTCGTCAATTGGGAACAAGTGAGAGATCAGTTACTTAAGAAGAGATTCCGTATTTCCGTATCAATCTGCCCCAATCCAATGATAATTAACTGGAGCCCAAGAAGAGATTCCGTATCCAAACCGTATCCGCAACGCACAGGCTACTTGAATAGGATTATTGATTCAGGAGATGTGACATCTTTTATGCGAATGCCGAAGAAGTCTAACCGTCGGTACGTCAATTGCTATACTAATAACAAGACAAGAGACAGTAGGATACTTCACACTCTCCGCGCATACACACAAGCCGTCCTGAGACACCGATCACTTCTGCTCTATTGCTGTCTTTTTCTTTCTCATATCTCGCTCGAAAAGTGTCCACCACTTTTACCTACGCGCTCAACGCGTTTGTTGTGTGTCTTTGCGGTGTGCTTGCGTGTACGTCTCTCTCTCTCCTCCCTTCCTCACACAACACACATACAACACACACACACACACACACGCTCGCGCGCGCACAAGAGGAGGTGTAAATCCGATCAGATCCAACCTCCACGTGGTGCACACTAGGCAATGCTAATGCTGACAGTAAACAGTAAAAAACTAAAGAAAAAACTTCAATGTCTATTATAAAGTGAGTTATTATCATTGGTCCGCCAAAGGTTGAACCTGAGTTTTCGGGATAAGGAGGGCGTTTTAAAAAATATGTTTCGAACAAAAGGTACTTACTTTTCTATGGAGAATCAGAATTTGCAATAAAAAGTTGGGGTTTCAATTAAAAAAATTAGAAGTGCCCTTTTACGTGACCTTCAAACGACTATTCAAGGTCAAACCAATGGCACCATTTTATGTCCCCCTTCGAACCAAACAACTTTTGTCTGAAACATTTTTCGATTTAACGCAGTGTTTCTGAGAAATTTGAGTGGATCCTTTAAAATGGGACACCCTGTATATTCGGTACTTATTGACAATAATGGAGGCAGCCTCCATGACCTGGACCTTGTCAAGATCATCCTGCTGAATGACCTTGAAGAGGTTTTAGTCGTTACTCGTTGTTTGTTAAAAAGTTATTAACAAAAGAAGTTTAATGGTATCACATGGGTTTTCGACTTTCCACACAAGGTAGGTCCACCCCACATCGCGCCCTGCCTTCAATGCAGAACTACTTTCCACGCGAAGGGAGGTCCACTCCACACCACCCCCTGCCTTTAACACAGAACTACTTTCCACGCGAAGGGAGGTCCATTTTTAGGTTTAGTCGGAAGTATGATCTCTATAATCAAGTATCGCGACGCCAAGTACATAAAAAACAAGATTCCAAGCAATTAGCATCACTGCATAGACGTCGAGCGTTGCCAAATTCATTGCATAAACGTCGAGCACTACCGTATAGCTTATCCGGAATTTCATGCCAAATTCATGTCAAACAAATTTTTGATTAATATATCTCAAGAACTAAAGCTATATTCAAAAATCTAACGGCACTTTGATAACATAATATGGATATAAACTTTCGATCGCGACCAATTTGAATAAGATTGGTGCAGTCAACCCTGAGATATTGTAATTGAATGTTAGAATTGTGACGTTTCGTTCCTTTTCCAAAATCAGGTTCAGACTCACGTACGTATGCTCGCACATACACAAAGCGATTTTGTCCCTCAAGGTGCGTTCACACATGCACGATTTAATTTATTAGCGAGCGAGCGAGAGAGAGAAAGCAGAAGAGAGAGCGAGAAAGAGAGAGATGATAGATAGGACTATAATAAAATATAATAAGAATGATATAAAAATTATTAAAATAACAGATTTAAAAATTAAAGTTGAACCTATGGAAAAGGTCTCTATTGGTTCGAATATATATAAAATAAAAATTTCTACAATAAGCAGTGAGATCCCACTAAAAAAACCTTACAAAGGTGACAAAACTACGCCAAGCACATAAAAAATTCCAACTTATACGCAATAAAAAGTTTAAAAAATATTTATTATAAACATCAAAGCTAACTATGAAATCAATTGTTAACTAGCCAAGTATCTAGAAGTATCAATTCAGTTTGAGTATTTTCTCTAAATACTTCCCATGCATACTCTCTTATCGCATGACGACATTGAAGTACTTGGCGTGCCCGGGTCACATTGGACATATCTTCTTGTAAATCTATATATATATAAGCCAAATACCACTCACTCACTTACTTACTGACTCATGAACGTGCAGCCCGAACCACTGCACCTATCGACTGGAAATTTTAAGGGTATATTCCTACTATCACGTAGGTGCTCACTGGGTTTTCCGAAATTCCACCCTTAACGGGTGAGAAGGGGTAAAATGTGTTTTTATTTAATTCTACACATAAATATCGCGAGCGAAGCCGTCACGGGGGATGCTAGTATCTTATAAAATTAGTATAAATTTGTACAGTATCTTCTCTCTCTCTCTCTCTCTCTCCCTCCCTCCCTCCCTCCCTCCCTCCCTCCCTCCCTCTCTCCCTCTCTCTCTCTCTCTCTCACTCTGTCTCTCTCATCTTGCATCTTAATTTTTAATACTGACTTACAAATTTTTTTAGTTGGTAATATTAAAATAAATATACGATTCCAGCACTCAAATACAATATTCGAACTGTTATTGGTGAAATTGAGCTGCACTTGTGCGAAAACGTGATGGAAAATTTTCTCAAAAGAATGACTACTTGCAAGAAAAGTCGAAGCGGCCATTTGGTTGATATTGTGTTCCATGTTTAATCGCATAGTCTGTACTTTGAATTACAATAAAAATATTACAACTTTTACAAAAAAATTCGTTCTTTCTATTAATTTAAAATGAAACCTCTTAATGGAAGACCCTATACATTTACAGTTTTATAGACTAGTAAAGTAATTATAAATATGTTTTCATTACTTATTATTAGTTGATACAAATAATTTACATGTAAAGTACAAATAATAGGTAGGACAGTATGTTTTACTGCCACCCGGGCACGTCAAGTACTTCAATGTCGTCATGCGATAAGAGAATATGCATGGGAAGTATTTAGAGAAAATACTCAAACTGAATTGATACTTCTAGATACTTGGCTAGTTAACAATTGATTTCATAGTTAGCCTTGATGTTTATAATAAATATTTTTTAAACTTTTTATTGCGTATAAGTTGGAATTTTTTATGTACTTGGCGTAGTTTTTTCACCTTTGTAAGGTTTTTTTAGTGGGATATATAGTAAGGTCAAGTTCTTACTTCGTCTGGATAGTTAAAAGTTTGTATAAAATCATTAAACTTCTTTTATTACTAACTTTTTGATAAACAATGAGCGACGGCTAAAACTTTCTGCAGGTCAGGAGGGTGATCTTGACAACATATGTCAAGGTCAGGGTCATTGAGGCTGCCTTCGTTATTGTCAATATTTATCTGAATATTATGTTATATTTATATATTATAATTATCGAGCTTATAAACATGAAACAACGGTATAAAAGATATTACAATATTATATTATATTATATTATGTTATTTTTCAGTTTGTGAAACTATAATTATACAGGATGTCTCATTTTTAATAATGCATTAAGATTTCTCGAAAAATATGGTAGATACAGAAAAATGTTTCAGACAGAAGTTGTATGGCTTCGAGAGTGTAAGATGATGATATATCAATTTAATTGTAGCTGACGCTATGTTAGAGATTTTATCATGGCGACCATTTTTTAAAATGGAATTCGATTTTTTCGTAAAATAGAAGTTGTAGCTGACAATGAGACGAATACAACGGTTTTTTATTTTTTGCAATTGGACCATTTTTCAGTGAGTTACAGCGTTCCAAAGTATAATATTTTATAATTTAGGTAAAAAGCGCCCACCTCCATACAGTCTGCGTATTGTGTGACTCCACATCACCTTCTACCTGTGTGTGTGTGTTGTGTGTGTGTGTGTGTATGTGTGAGTGTGCGCGCGCGCGTGCGTGTATGCTGTTCCTATCTGTTATCTGGACTGATTCTGTTTGACAGTCAACCAGCTCCAGACTAATCGACACGCATTTTGCCGTGCTTATCATTACACAGGATGAACGACGTGGACGTGACGGGGCTTTCATCCCTTTGGGATACTTGATTTACGTGAGTTCCCTTACCTCTTACGATTCAGGGTGTTTTATTAGCGTGAGTCCTCTTGCCTCTCACGTCGGGGTGCTTTATTAACGTGAGTTCCCCTTGTCTCTCACGTCGGGATGCTTTATCGTGCTATTAGGGTTACAGTATGTATATATGTGTATATATATACTACACATATGCACATAAAAAATGAACTAAAAGTAAACTAAAAGTAAATTAAGAATTTAATAAATACTCAAAAACGTTTCCCTGAACATCAATGCAACGTTGTAGCCAAAAAATGTAATGCTAAATCGAACTCAGTAACAAATTTCTAGCAACGTTTTGGCATGTGATATTCGTTCCCTCATGTCATTTTTCGTCGTCGGCGGTCGTGCAAAAACAATGTCTTTTAATAGACCTCAGAAAAAAATTAAGCGGTGATAGATCGGGGGAACGTGGTGGTCATGCTACAGGTCCACTACGTCCAATCCATTTCTGAGGGAATCTTCGATGCAAGAAGCGACGCACTCATCGGTGGTTATGCACTGGTGCACCATCATGCTGGAACCAAGCATTGAGTCTTGTGTGAAGATCGACATTTTCAACGTAAGGCGGTAAATCATTTCGCAAAAACTGCAAATAGTTCTGTCCACTTAGAGTACCGTCAAAAAAATAGGGTCCTACAAGATATCCATTAAGAATTCCACACCAGACATTTAAGCTCCATCGATGTTGATGTGCAACCTGCCGAAACCATCGTGGGTTTTCTTCCGACCAATAGTGGCAATTATGTCTGTTTAGCTGTCCAGTATTGTGAAATGTTGCTTCATCACTAAACAAGACATATCTAAAGAAATTTGGGTCGTCTCGCAACATTTCTCGCGACCATCTACAAAATTCGACTCTACGCATCATGTCATTATCAGACAGTGTCTGTGTGAGAATTACATGGTAAGGGTGATACTTTAAAGATCGTAGTAACCTGGAAGCTGTGTTTCTTGGAATGCCTAACTCGCTCTCTATTTGTCGAGTGCTCACATGTGGGTTCATAGTAACCATCCCTAATACGGCAATGATACGCACATTTTCAATATTATTAAGATCTCTGCGTTGTCTATTTCGTCTCCGAATTCTGCGACGTTCACGATGCTCTGTTATGCGAATCATACTATCATTTGGGTGATGCCTCCTTCTAGGAAACCTCTGATGATACAAAGCTGCAGCTCTGCGATAGTTATCTCTGCATTCACCAAGCACTAGAAGTATGTCGACAATCTCATTAGAATTGTAATCAGGCATACTGATCAGATGGATCAACAATATGGACTTCTATGGAACCTTCCAAAAAAATCTGCGGTGAAATGTAATGCAGAGCGCGCGTGGCAGACGACAGTAAACAAAGATCCGACAATGGTACGAAACCAGAGACCTAGCTCCAACGAGCGTGATCGGAATGTTTATCTTACGTTTTTACCGATGAGACAAAAACAAGGCACTATCCTTGTAATGTTCTGGTATCGCGCACATTCTAGAACACGTGCGAGAAAAAAGATGGAACAAAATCGCACACACTCGTTCTCGTGGAATCCACTGACAGGAAGTAATCGGCATGAATACTTCGGCCAAAGAGTCTGGAATGAACAATTTCAAAACACTATATATAGTGAAGTTCATTTTCTGGAAGTACTTTCCGAGTTATGAGACTCGAAAGTTACAGTCTTCAGCATTAGCACTGAGACCTTAAATTTATTAACGTGCTATTTCCGGATTGTTAACAATACAGTAACAATGACAATTATAAATGCAATAACAATTGGAATTACACTCCGCGTTATCACGCTGTTAATATCTTTTAAAAGTGAGACTTTTGAAGCAAGATTACATGAATTATGTGATTATATTGATAATTTGCCGTCTGACACTGTTTGCTTACTGTCTACTTGTCATATGTATGATGTTCTTAACGCTGCAATGTTAACCATATTGCGGCGAAAGAAATATTATTAATAGAACTAAAGATATAATTGAATGTATTCCATATATTAAGAGAAAAGTAGCAAAGGTATTCTCAGATAATGATTGTTGAAGTAAAGCTATTAAATTTTATAGTTTGCAAATTTTTAAGTTACCATTTGAATGATTAGTGTTCATTATTGTTCATTTATTTTAAGTTGGTATTATTGTAATAATTTTTTTGAGTTAGCAACATTGCTGCTTTCGTTACTTGTCGCCCTTTGTCTTGTTTATGCGCCTTTTGTCCAGTCGAGTCAAGTCTCCTGCAATACTTTTGTGTGTCAATCATATTACAAATAAATATTTATGTTGATACTTTCATAAGTGTAATTTCTTCATCCTGAATCATCAACATGGTAGCAGAGCATGGTTCTCAAAAACTGTAATTATTGACACGTAGTTCGCATTGCCGGATTATTCTAATCTCTCTGAGAGCGTGAGTCGTAGCATGTGGAATTAAATATGGAACACTGTAACTCACTGAAAAATGGTCCAATTTCAAAAAACAAAAAACCGTTGTATTCATCTCATTGTCAGCTACAACTTCTATTTTGAGAAAAAATCGACTTCCATTTTAAAAAATGGTCGCCATGATAAAATCTCTAAAGTGGCGCCATCTACAATTAAATTGATAATATCATCATCTTGCCCCCTCGAAGCCATACAACTTTTGTCTGAAACATTTTTCTGTATCTACCATATTTTTCGAGAAATCTTAATGTATTATTTAAAATGGGACACCCTGTATATAATTTGTGAATTATTCATTTTTTCTATATGAGAAATGTTATAGAGGTTGAAATCGTAAAAAAGCGCATAAATCAATAAATTACAATAAGGTACGGAAATTAATTCAGTGCTTGTTTGGAATAAATTGAATCTTTATTTACACAAAGATAATAAACATATCAATCTTTAAAATATTCGCTATCATTTTCAAAATTTTTTTCCATTTATCAGGCAGCCGACAAATCTCCTCTCGAAGAAAATATGACAATTTTGAGTCTATGAAATAATCGATGCATTTTCAGACTTCTTTCACACGTTTAAAGTATACATATATCAGTTAAATGGTGTTAGAGCGATCGCAATAGATTGTAATCTGAAGGGACTAGATTCAGTGAATAATCCGCATGAGAGAGAACTTCCTAGCCCAACGAATAAATAATGTCTTTCGTCCCTTTAGCTACGTGCTATCGAGCGTTATCGTGCTGCAAGATGACCTCATTACATGGCCAGTAAACGGTCTTTTCTCATCTACTTCGTCGCTCAAATGAATCAGTTATTATAATATTTAGCATTAAGGGTCAGCTCTCTCCAATCTGCTATCTTGATTTTATGACGTCATAGGCGAAGAATGACATAGGCTGCGTTCCAGTATTCACTGCCAGTACTGAAAATCTATAGTTTATGTCACGTGAACTATAGATTTTCAGTACTGGCAGTGAATAACGGAACGCAGCCATAGTTGAAAATTCTTGCGTCCCATATTTTCATTTTTCACTTTTTCCTCACAAAAATAATATTTTTATATTCTTAAAATCTGTAAAATATACCGGAAACTCTGATATCTGTCCGATGATATAGTGTTAAAGTAGAAATATTAAATCGTATAGCTCCGCTGCCAGAACCGGTTTTGACAGCTATCAAAAATTGTCCTTAGTTTGGGAATTATTTTATGATTTTACGGCATGCATCAGGCAGATCAGACAGAGGGACGCAAGGATTTTCGACTATGCATACTATACATTCCTCGCCTTTTATCAATAATGATTTTGTACAAAAAAATCCTTCATTTTGTATTTTGTTAGCAAGAATATTACTGTGTCAAACTTCTGCTTGTTCTCCAGGCTGAGTTAGTGCGGAAGGTCTCTCAGCCAATTCTCGAATTTTTCCCAGCTTATTTAAGCGAATGGAAATTGATGTGCGAGTTACTCCTAGTAATGTAAGCTCATCTTGAGTCTGATTGTGAGCGGAATTTTTATTTAACAATTGCTCAAGTTCTTCAAATTTTTTCGGCGTGCCGAGATATTGTTCATTATCAGATAAAAATCATTACTCCGAAATTTTTTATATTTTTATTGTTTACAGATCGTAAACACTATAGTACCTTCCCTCAAAATTAAACAAATCATACCTATATGCAGCCTCAGTAGCATTTTTTCAATTGGAAAACAAAAAGAATGTAATATCTGATATGCTGCTTGTCGAATACCATTGTGTTCGATACTATTTTGTGAGGTTATGTTGTTTTCGCCAAGCTATATTGCTTATTTTAAACCTTAAGATTGACAGTTCAAATGCATTAAACGGCGGAAAGATATTTGAATTTAAAGCGGAGTTATGTTTGATTGAAGATAAAAGTACCGAATTAATTTCTTAATATTTACATATCTAATAAGTACTTAATACTTATACATTAAATCGTTTGAAATAATTTGTAATTTTTTTTCGAATAACGTCTATTATGTAAGAGCTATATAACTATATTATACAGAGTATTATACAGAGTTTCTTATCTCGCACTCACTAATAGTGTTATTTCTTATGGAAAGTTGAGTCGAAAAGTCCTAAATTTTTTTCTGAAATGCTTAATGAAAGAGATATTCTTAAGTAAAGTTTAGCCAATCAGCGCCGTCCTTTAGACTACACTATGAGTCGCGCGCCTTGTAGTGTGCGTAAATACTTTATCGCCATTCTGCGCTGTCACAACGCTGCGTTCACGCTGCTAAGACAATCTGTGTGACTCACAGACGTGTACACTCCTAAAGGACGGTGCTAATTGACTGGACTTTACTTAAGAATATCTATTAAGCATCACAGAAAAAAATAGTTCAGGACTTTTCGAATCAATTTTTCATAAGGAATAATTGACAGTATTAAATATTTAAATATTCTTAACTATTCACGATATCTATACATATATTACACATTTACATTACGCATCTTCATGTACAGCAAGCTTTAGTGTGCTCTAGAGCTGTGTAGTGCGAGTAGCTGAATTTACTATTCACTATGTATATTAATATAAGAAAAAAAACAAGATTCTGAAAATGAGAGATGTGTTTTATCTTTAGGGAGATGAGAAACAACGATTACTTAGTACAAATAGTGCATGATCACGAAAAGAATAGACAAAATCTCATTGAGAGATTGCGACAAGATGAAATTTTGCAAAAAGCGGTGGTCACTGCTTTATTGGAGCGAAGCGATACACGTTTCTGGAGCATTATTCAGCAAGTAAATCTAGTACAGTCGCAATTAGCCGCGCTTACGAATATCGAACTTAAGAAAAGGAAATTGGAGATCGATCAACAACTCGTAAGTAATTTTATGTTAACAATAATAAAAGTTACAATTTAACTGACAAAATAATTTAATTGAAACTGACATAATAATTTACTTTAATAACAAGAAAAAATATTTCCTTTAAATTTATATTCTAATTTCAATAAATATCATCAAAAATGAAAATCTGATTGACGGATCTGAGGACAGAGGAAGGAGAATAATTATTTATGTGAAAATGAAAAGTAAAAAAATCATTTCATATAAAGCTTGGTCTTCAAGAAAATTTCTTTGAGAATTTATTTGAGTATGTTATCAACTATAGCTACTTTAACAAGAGCATAACCAACAAAAACTTTTTACTAGAAATTATTTGAAACTTTTAGAGTTAAAAGGTAACTCGTTATTTGTAATGTTACTGTTATAGTTACAATTACAGTATTTTCTGTTTTCTATCGGTAACTTATTGATAAACGCTGTTGCACGTGAAAAAGGTTTAGTAATATAGAATTATTACTTTCGCCAGTACATTATTAACGAAAATTGCCAATTTTTAAGTCGATCATATCTGGCATTAATCTAGATGTTCAGTTTATGTCTATCAAGTTATAACATCCTCCAACATAAGTAACTGCGCGCCAATGGGATTCGTCAGTTTTACAATACAGCTATTTTTCCAATGCTAGAAATCTCACCTAATTAGAAGCTATTTGAATAAATAATATTCACTGTGAAAAACTTGTGTTACTTGTGTTGGAGGATATTATAACTCACACTTCAAATACATAATCTGAACATCTAGATTAATGCCAGATCGACTTAAAAATGAGCAATTTTCGTTAGTGTTAGTACTTATTTAGATTAGGAACACAGCGCCGTTGATCTTGACTTTGACATACATTATAGAGGTCATCCTCCTGAGTGACCTTCAGAAGATTTTATCCGGCGGTCATTGTTTATTAAAAAGTTAACAAAAGAAGTTTAATATTTTCGCGTGCGTTTACGACTGTCCACGCGAAGTGAGGACATGCACTTGAGGACTTGATTGTATATTATAAGATAATAAGGTCATCTTTTCGAGCAATCGGCAAAAGGTTCATCAGGAACTATTCAAAGTGCCCACCATTCTGCTGTTGACATAATCTTATTTTTTTTTCAAAATCCCTTATCGTAGAAAGGAGAACATTTCGTGGTATACTTCTGCAGGCATCCCTGATACGATTTCTCATATCATTCTGTGTTGTTGGGGGCTCATGGTATACGATGTTCTTAAGATAACCCCATAAGAAGAAATCTGGTGAAGTAAGGTCAGGTGATTTAGGCGGCCATTGAATTGAACCTCCACGATCAATCCAGCGCTATGGAAATGTTGTATTGAGGTGTTCTCTCACAATAGCAGCATAATATGGTGGAGCTCCATCCTGCTGAAAGTATAATTGTTGCCTTACGTTTAGTGGCAAGTCTTCTAACAATAAAGGTAGAATATTTTGCAGAAAATAAAAATACGTGTCACCTGTAACTGTTTATTCAAAAAAATAAGAATCTATAATATTCCCGTCTACAATACCACACCATACGTTTACAGACCAGTGATTTTGGTGATTCAGTAGGCGTACCCAATGAGGATTTTCTGGTGACCAATAGTGGCAATTATGACGATTAACTTGCGCATTGTTATGAAATGTGGCTTCATCACTGAAAAGGACGAAATTAAGAAAGTTTGGCTCTTGTTCAATTTGATGTAACGCCCACTCACAGAATCTCATTCGACGGAACCTGTTATTATCATTTAGTTCTTGCACTAGCATGACGTGATATCCCACACAGCACAAATGACTGTTTGCCGGGTGATAGTCGGCATTTTTCAGTCAACTTGAAGTCAACTTTTTAAGTCGACATTTAGTCAACTATTTGTTGGATGGTTTATTGTCGACTTTAATTATAGACTGAAAGTCGACCTAAGGTCGACTATTTTCGAAAGTCGACTTCTAATTGCCATAAAGTCAACTTATAAGTCCACTTTTGGCTGACTGATAGACGACTATAGTCGAGTCATTTGTCGACTATTAGCTGACTATAAGTTGACATTCAGCCTGACTTCGACTTTTTAAAGTGGACTTTAGACTTCTTCTGCCGACTGACAGTCAACTAACAGTCGACTTGGTGCTATTTGGGATGGGTGGAACTTGAAAAATTTCAAAACTCTTTGCGCAGTATTTCGGGATACTCCTACTTCCTGCTCGATTTGTCGTAAGCTAATCTGAGGATTAACATGAACAGCAACCAATACAGCCATTGTTCGATCATCTATTCGATTAATTTCAGCACGATTCAGTCGAGGTCTCTCACGATGAAAGTTCTTTAGTTGTAATCTTTGTTCGATACGACAGATCGTTCTGCGGTCAGGATGTCTTCGTTGTGGAAAACGAGCACGGTAAAGTTGTGACGCTCTGGAATAATTGTATCCACTTTCGCCAAGAACTAGCAAAATATC
This sequence comes from Ooceraea biroi, assembly GCF_003672135.1. Classification (NCBI taxonomy): domain Eukaryota; kingdom Metazoa; phylum Arthropoda; class Insecta; order Hymenoptera; family Formicidae; genus Ooceraea; species Ooceraea biroi. Next base: position 7,617,420 of record NC_039508.1, read on the forward strand.
AAGAATTTCATTTAGTTAATAATTCTCCATAGTGTTACGTCCAGACTCCACGGTCCCTTGCTTTCGTAAGAAATAGATAATAGAGTTACATTCGTTTAGTAATTACCGCGTGTTACTTATCACTCATGCATTATAGAGCCAAGACACTCACGGTTGTTGCACAATTTTAATTGAATTTTATTTTTTTCCGACACACGATATCAAGCGGGAACCTTACCGGAACCGTAAGGCACGCAGTACATGTGCTCGTCGCGTGATCATTAAACAAACATTTCTTGCAGCAACCCTGAACGTTAGCGCATCATCTACCTTATCACCACGACTGTTGGGTCACCTTGGTCGTGAACACGTGCATTTCGTCACCATGACCATGATCACGCTCTCGGCCACTTATCAAGGTCCAAAGGTGGCCCTTCGATTTCAGCTACACGTGTCGTCCCGTTACCTAACTTCGGGCGTTTTCCCTCATCGAATGTTCTAGAAGAATCCCCTCCTACACGATTTTTCCTACCTTATAAAAAGGGCAGAGAAACCGCTCTGGGGCATTTTTTAGTTTTCAATCACAACGACCAGACGCATCAGTCTTTATTTAATATTTCGAGAGTAGATTTTTAAGTCATCGGTTTAAAATCAGAGTCAGTGAGTTCCAACATCAGACCAGTCTCATCGTTGAATTGGAAAAAGCTCTGTGTACCGCCTTAGTTAGCCTATTCTCATTGAATTGGAGTAGCTTCAGTGCATCGCACTTTTACTCTCGATTTGCAACATCTTTTTGGACAATTTCAAAAGTAAGTTTAATTAATTGATTTCATTCGTTCCTTTTCTTTTCTTTTGCGACTGGTTGATATTGTTTTTATTTGTGCCTTTCCTTTGTTTTTCCCTTTTAATTACACCTTGCCACTCTTTGACTCATCTAGTGCCACCCTGCGAAATTAACATTCCGTTGTATCGTCTATCACCGCCGCAATTAACACCAGAAGTGACCTTAGATGAGGAAGTCGAAGATTTTTTGCAAGAGATAGAGGTCTTCCTGACCGATACCGACATATTCCCTCCACCTTCATCTCCGTCCTATTCGTCTATCCCGTTTGATGAATTATCTCAACACTCCCCCGCACATAATATATCGCGGTCTCCTTCTCCTATCCCGTTAGAGGATATTGAAGCCTTTGCTGACCATCCCAGTCAGAATTTATCCCCTACCGATTTTCCACTCTTTTCACATCTTCCACCTTTTTCTTCTGATGCACCATCAACCCTTTCCCCACCTGTAAACAACACAACCGACTCCGAAGAGTCTTAGCAGGCCGATCATTAAATGTCACACTTAACATACAGTTATATTTCCATTGTATTGTAAATTTGATTTAATTATATATAATTTTTAAGGTTTGAAGAATTACATTTTTATTTAGCAAATGATTTATTATATATACAGGATGATTCAAAACAACTTCATGTCCTTGAAATGTCGTATTCCTGGTTGAATTCTGAGACGATTTTTCCTTTACCAAAATTTTCTCCGAAGCTTAGTTTTTGAATTATAAAAAGAAATAATTGTCGAATAACAGGCTGCGCGTGAGAGGCAGACAGGGGCTGCGCGCGGTGCGACTCACAGCGGCGCTTACGCGGGACGCTCAGCTGATCGCTACATATGATCTCATAATTCTCTCTCATGATTCTCTCACTCACTCACTCACTCTTTGTTTTTATAATTGAAAAACTAAGCTTCAGGGACCATTTGGAAAAGAGAAAGTCTCAGAATTGAGTCAGGAATACGATATTTCTCTCACTCACTTACCTTGTAGAGAATGACTTCGTGTTGTTGTAGTTCCTTGGAAAAGACGAACCGATCATAATCAATATTTTATTCTTCCACACACAAATTTTACGCAAATATTCAATCACAGTTTCGAGACACTGAGAGTTCACAGCAGAGTAATTAATCGAAAGTTGTTTTTATAAACTATTACGTTTCACACATCTTACGTTTCACTCACTCGATCAATGAAATGAGAAATATATTAATGACTCTCAATCACTCTCCGACTAAAAATCACTCACAAGAAAGAAAGAAACACGCAACACAACACAACGCACGGTACACAACATGTTTCTAACCTCAACACATGTTTACGCGGTGACAGGAAGCAGTCGACTGATTTTTTATTATGATTGTACTAGCGTTGTCGAACTTGTGATCAGTTGAGGCCTCAGTATTCAGATCGTGGTAATTCGAAAAGTATAAAACGTATAATGCCGTATGATGTTCGTTTTGAGTTTAATTAAAATAAAGTGTTTTTAAAATATTTAATATTTTATTACACTTTATTATTTAAAAGCAATCGTAATATGAAAAAATTTGAATTAAAACTCTTGTAACTTTTTCTTACATTTTGATAAACGTAAGATATTCGACGTAAAAAATATTGGTCGCCCTGAAAAGGGCGAATTATTTTTGATCGTCCTAAATAGGACGAATTGTTTTTGGTCGTCCTGAAAAGAACGGATTGTGATTCTCTTTTACAAGAGATGTTCAAAATGGCCCCCGTCCATTCTAATGCAGGCCCTCATCCGTCGTAACAAATTTCTTTGCACGTTTTCCATCACGTCGTCTTCGATGGTCCATATGGCTTCCCGCAATCTTCCTTTCAAATCTTCTAGGCTTTCGGGATGCGTTTTATAAATCATCTCTTTGCAATGACCCCAAAGGAAGAAGTCCAGTTAAAATGTCTGGAAGGAATAATTGGACCTAGGATTTCAGTTCCAAAAATTCCACTCCAGACATTCATTTTCCAACGAGTCTGGAAGTTCCTGACTCGTGTACCGCCGGGATTTTCCTCGCTCCATAAGTGCATGTTGTGCGAATTAAATACCCCTTCTCGTGTAAATAGCGATTCATCGCTAAATATCACACGAGAAGGGAATGTGGGATCTTGTTCTGTTCTTCTTATAAAATCTTCGCAGAACCTTCTTCTCAGAGGATAATCTTCTGGTTATAAATGCTGCACGCGGGTGTAATGAAACGCGTGCAGCTTTTCTTCTTTTAAGATCCTCTGTACGGTTGAATATGCTAAATTGTGTTCTCGATCAATGATCCGAATACTTGTTTCGGGATTTGCTCGACTGCGCGAACAACTGTCTCCGTATTACGCAAATTTCTTGCGCGACGATCTCTCCCTGTGTCGTGTTTGTTCGGCAGGACATTCCCTGTTTCATACAACCTTTGCGCTGCACCAAGTATGACACGGGTCGATGGATGTCTTGGTCTATTTGGGTATAATTCGACGTATCTTCTTGCAGCAACGTTATGCTGCCCGTTGCATTCGCCGAGTGCCATCAGCATATCGTAGTATTCTTCGTATGTGTATGCTGCCATGTCGTTCTCCTAATGCTTCTTCTAATGTCGTTCTTCTAATAATCAAGGGATTATTGATTGCAGTATCGATCGCTTCATCCTATTTATACGATCTTCAACGACAGAATATATATATATATATATATATATATATATATATATAAAATCCCTATTCTGTCGTTGAATTGATCGCGTTTCATTACACCCGCGTGCAGCATTTACAACCAGAAGATTATCCTCTGAGAAGAAGGTTCTGCGAAGATTTTATAAGAAGAACAGAACAAGATCCCACATTCCCTTCTCGTGTGATATTTAGCGATGAATCGCTATTTACACGAGAAGGGGTATTTAATTCGCACAACATGCACTTATGGAGCGAGGAAAATCCCGGCGGTACACGAGTCAGGAACTTCCAGACTCGTTGGAAAATGAATGTCTGGAGTGGAATTTTTGGAACTGAAATCCTAGGTCCAATTATTCCTTCCAGACATTTTAACTGGACTTCTTCCTTTGGGGTCATTGCAAAGAGATGATTTATAAAACGCATCCCGAAAGCCTAGAAGATTTGAAAGGAAGATTGCGGGAAGCCATATGGACCATCGAAGACGACGTGATGGAAAACGTGCAAAGAAATTTGTTACGACGGATGAGGGCCTGCATTAGAATGGACGGGGGCCATTTTAAACATCTCTTGTAAAAGAGAATCACAATCCGTTCTTTTCAGGACGACCAAAAACAATTCGTCCTATTTAGGACGATCAAAAATAATTCGCCCTTTTCAGGGCGACCAATATTTTTTACGTCGAATATCTTACGTTTATCAAAATGTAAGAAAAAGTTACAAGAGTTTTAATTCAAATTTTTTCATATTACGATTGCTTTTAAATAATAAAGTGTAATAAAATATTAAATATTTTAAAAACACTTTATTTTAATTAAACTCAAAACGAACATCATACGGCATTATACGTTTTATACTTTTCGAATTACCACGATCTGAATACTGAGGCCTCAACTGATCACAAGTTCGACAACGCTAGTACAATCATAATAAAAAATCAGTCGACTGCTTCCTGTCACCGCGTAAACATGTGTTGAGGTTAGAAACATGTGTACCGTGCGTTGTGTTGTGTTGCGTGTTTCTTTCTTTCTTGTGAGTGATTTTTAGTCGGAGAGTGATTGAGAGTCATTAATATATTTCTCATTTCATTGATCGAGTGAGTGAAACGTAAGATGTGTGAAACGTAATAGTTTATAAAAACAACTTTCGATTAATTACTCTGCTGTGAACTCTCAGTGTCTCGAAACTGTGATTGAATATTTGCGTAAAATTTGTGTGTGGAAGAATAAAATATTGATTATGATCGGTTCGTCTTTTCCAAGGAACTACAACAACACGAAGTCATTCTCTACAAGGTAAGTGAGTGAGAGAAATATCGTATTCCTGACTCAATTCTGAGACTTTCTCTTTTCCAAATGGTCCCTGAAGCTTAGTTTTTCAATTATAAAAACAAAGAGTGAGTGAGTGAGTGAGAGAATCATGAGAGAGAATTATGAGATCATATGTAGCGATCAGCTGAGCGTCCCGCGTAAGCGCCGCTGTGAGTCGCACCGCGCGCAGCCCCTGTCTGCCTCTCACGCGCAGCCTGTTATTCGACAATTATTTCTTTTTATAATTCAAAAACTAAGCTTCGGAGAAAATTTTGGTAAAGGAAAAATCGTCTCAGAATTCAACCAGGAATACGACATTTCAAGGACATGAAGTTGTTTTGAATCACCCTGTATATGAGTTATTATTTCTTTTGATTATTTTAAATAAAAGTTTTCTTTTTGTGTTTACGGTAACTATCGTTTAATTTATTTACCTCGTCCCCTCCTCAATTAATCGCACGAGGTCCTGTCCCTTGTAATATGGATTCATTTCCTTTACATAAAAAGGACCAACGAGCAGACCTCCTTTCGGAAAAAGTGTAAGAGTGGCCTTCAACCGCTGACCTTCCTCCCGATAACTTGCTCGGCTCGACTCGCGTTCTTATGCGAGAGGTACGTGGTTTGGACGTAACAATAGTATTACCACGATTTTTGCGTGACACTTCAATTGTATCTTGAACCAATTTCTCTGAAAAAATTACACAAGTAATCAGAAAGAGTATGTAGCTAAAGGAGAAGAAACCAAATCGAGTATGATTTCATTCAATTCCAGGTCTTTCACGACGCAATTTCGTTCGTCATAATCGTAGTGCGATACGATAGATCAGTAGTGCCGTCTAAATGCAACTTTCGGCCGTATCGCACGACTCACGCCTGTTGCTGCCCCCCTACCGCTCGCGCGCTAGCAACGCGTCAACAAATGTTCGTAACTAAAGAGCGCGGCACGAGTTGACGCACACGCGCGCGCGTACACACACACACGCACACAGGTGGAGGGTAGTTTGGAGTCACAAAATACGCACACTGTATGGGGGTGGAAGCTTTTTACTTAAATTATAAAATATTATATTTTGGAACGCTGTAACTCACTGAAAAATGATCCAATTGCAAAAAACAAAAAACCATTGTATTCGTCTCATTGTCGACTACAAATTATATTTCGAGAAAAAAATCGAATTCCGTTTAAAAAAATGGTCGCCATGATAAAATCTCTAAAGTGGTGCCATCTACAATTAAATTGATAATATCATCATCTTGCTTCCTCGAAGCCATACAACTTTTGTCTGAAACTTTTTGGTCTACAATCAAAAATAAAAAAGGTGTTTGATGTCAGCAATTAAAATGGGACGCCCTGTTTATAAATATATCAGCACAAACGAAGCTGATTATCTCCATCTTCCAACTCTTGAACATACTGCAGTTTGTACGGATATAATTTATTTTTTCGTATAATTCTGTGAATGGACCTGGGAGCAATGTCGTGAACTTGAGCTGCTCCACTAAGAGACATATGGGGATTTTCAATAAAACTCTACAGAACATCAAGTTGTTTATTCTCATTACTTGCAGATAATGAACTGCCTGATCTAGAGCGATTATTTACACTACCAGTTTCTTGAAAACACTGTATTGTTTTCGAAACAGTGGATTTATTAATTTGACGATTCGGAAAAGTCTCATAAAAAATCGAACTACTTCAGTTAACAATCGTTCATTATCACCCCATCCGCGCATCATGAGGATAGTGATTCTGTAACGCTCCGACAATTCGTTAGCCATGTTTTTAGTCAAACGATTAATATTTAATTTATTAATTTCCGATCTAAGAAGACAAAAGTTCTCAGCAGAAGCGGAGAGTGCTCTGCTCTGAACGCTATCACCATATCTGAATGATTATGCGCGAGAAAATAACACTCTACACTATGGCGTTTGCATTTTATACCCCGTGGGAGTATCGATAAGGGAGTCAGAGGGAGGGGGAGGGAAAGGGGAGGGGAAGAGAGGGCAATTGGATCGTTGGAAGCTTCTATTGGACCCTCAGAAAGGAATTCAATTCCTCCTGATTATTACTTTAAATAATGCTGATGCCGGCGATACCGTAACTTTCAAGCTCTATAACTCGAAAAGTACTTCATGAAAAAAGGTTATATTATAGTGTTTTGGAAAACTCTCGAGATAAGCTACAAGAATATGCAATAAAAAAATGAGGAGTTCCATTTAAGAAATTGAAGATGACCTTCATATGACTTTGACAACACTCTTCAAGGTCATACTGATATTGCTGTGTAATGCGCTATTTGAAACCATACAACTTTTGTCTAAAGCAATATTTTCTAAAATGCATAGTCTTCGTAAAATTTAGAGATTTCCATACTTTTGCCGGACCCTGTATATTTATTACATAAGAGTATATTTAGCATATTTGCAACTTTCAGTATAATACTGATATTATGATTATCATAGTATTCATTATTGTTATATTACCATTAATAATACGACCATTGTCATAATTTTTGTGTTGGATCATCAACCGGACGTGATGCCATTATTTTTATCATTGTGTTGTATTATATTGAATAGAACATGATCAATAAATATAACTATTATTTTATAATTTCATTTTGTGAAATAAATGTAAACAGTAGACGATGCTCTTCCCTCTGCACCTCCGCGCCGCAAAAATTTAACATAACTTAACTTAACCTAACTCAACCCATAACTCTTCCTTTCGCGTAGACAACTGAAAATTCGAGCAAAATCATTAAACGTTTTTGGTTAATAACTTTTTAATAGACAACGAGCGACGGTTAAAATCTACAGATTACTCACGAACTCTATAATATATGTTAAGGTCTTCACTTAGCGTGAGCAGTTGAAAACGCAAGCAAAGCTATTAACTTTTGTTTGTTAATAACTGGTAAATATTGATAATAACGGAGGCAGCCCCAATGACCTTAACCTTGACATATGTTGTCCAGGTCATCCTCCTGAGTGATCTGCAGAAAGTTTTAGCCGTCGCTCATTATTTATCAAAAAGTTATTAACAAAAGAAGGTTAATGATTTTGCACAAATTTTCAACTATCCACACGAAGTAAGAACTTGACCTTAACATATATTATAGAAATATTCGCCAGGTAATTTTAATTCAACGTAATATCATCGCCGACACTGGCAACGTCTGATGGACGGACAGAATTTTTATTATGATAGCTGCAAGCCAACAATTCGTTGGACATACTGCAGCTACTTTTTTACTCCCCTACCTCCCTACCCCCGACTACGTGCCAACATATCGTTAGACTTTATAACGTAGTGATCTCTTTTACGGAAATAATTAGATGAAAATACTCCATGGTTAATGAAGAATTTGTAATTAATAGTATTTCGTTGTGAAAAAATACCACCCCACGCCAGGGTTCGAACCTGGGACCTCCCTCATTCCGTGCGGGCGTCTTAACCAACTCGACCACTTGGGGCATATGATGATATCTTCTCACAACGAACGATATAAACACCTTGTACGCGCGGTGTGTGTCAATAACAAGTATAGATATTCGCCAGGTAATTTTAATTTAACGTAATATATCATCGCGGACACTGGCAACGTCTGATGGACAGACAGAATTATTATCCAGAACTATTAACCTGCTGGTATTTACGGATACACAAAGCAGAAACTCAAAGTTGCAGCGCTGCGTATTCGCCGAGCTGAGCCTCGCTCAGCTGCAAACGCGTCGGAGAATTTACGGAAACGCACGGTAAATCAATAATTCTCACGTGTGCGGCATCTGCTTCGCTGAAGAAGCGATGGCGACATGCGTGGCGCTAATTAAACGTCGATTAAAGGTGCCGCTCTAGCCGCACTCGAGAAGTCGTTCTCCGATTAAAATTAAAATACGCGTAATTGAAATCCGCTTCGTGGATAACCACGGGAAAAATGTAAGTGCGCCATCTCGAGCTCGATGTTGTTCGACGTCCGAAACGGAGTATCAGACTGGAAATGTTTTCGTCGGACCAGTTTCGAGCGAGGCCCAGCTCGGCGGATACGCAGCGCTGCAACTTTGAGTTTCCGCTTTGTGTATCCGTAAATACCAGCAAATCTCGTCAATAGTGTGATTGCTGCTCAAGTATAGCGCTTTTGTGCGAGGCTTTCGATTTGACGGAGCCGCTTCTCGCGCTGTGAATGATTTTTTGAGTAGTCTGGTGTTCAGGTATTCATTCAAAAATAGTAATTCTAAAATTTTTTTCTCTTTTATTAATTTGCAAAATGCCAGATTACACACGAAATGAAATTGTTGACATTCTTCTAGTTCTCGGAAAATGCCGTGGTAATTACCGTGCAGCAGCACAATTGTATCGTCAACGCTTTCCTAACAGATATCAGCATCCAGCTAATGTAGTGATTGCCAGAATTGAAAGGGTGACAGACAGCGTCCTCCTATAAACCGACAACGTCGTCGTATAATTGAACGAGATGATCCACAAGTTCTTGTTGTGTTGGCTATGCTAAATCTAAATCCCCATATTTCTGTGCGACAAATTGAAAGACAATCAGGTATTCCAAAATCCACGATTCAAAGAATTATAGCTCTCCACGGTTTCCATCCTTACCACATAACTTTAACTCAGTGCTTAATGCCTAATGATTTCCAACGAAGGCTAGCATTCTGCAATTGGGCCCAAACGATGATACTTCATGATCCAGATTTGTTTAGATATGTAATATTCTCTAATGAAGCTACTTTCCACAACAACGGCCAACTGAACCGACACAACAGTCATTATTGGTACGTAGAAAATCCACATTGGTATCGTGAAGTTGACCATCAACATCGCTGGAGTGTTGTGTGGTGTGCAGTTGTGAATGACTATTTGATTGGTCCGTATTTTTTCGAGGGAAACGTCAATGCAACCGACTATTAACATTTTCTAAGACATGAATTGCCAATTCTTTTGGAGAATGTTGACCTGCAAACAAGACAACGTATGTAGCCTCAACACAATGGCGCGCCAGCCCATAGGAGCAGAAGGGTTCAACAATTTTTACATCGCCGATTTCCAAGAAAGTGGATAGGAATTCGAGGATATGTTGAGTGGTGCCCCAGATCTCCAGATCTAACTAGTCCAGATTGTTTTCTATAGGGCTACTTGAAAAACTTCGTGTACGCAGAACAACCGACTACTAGGGAAAACATGAGGCAACGGATAATTGATAACTGTAGAAATATCCCTAGAAACATACTTTTGTCAACTGTTCAAAACTTCGAACGACGAGTACAACTATGTATTGAAAATAATGGAGGCATTTTTGAACAGTTGATGAGGTAAAACAGTAATTCATCAAGGCCTTGCTTTCGACAGTGATCTTGCCTTCACTGGCCGGATCCACGACGGTCTTGCCTTCACTGGCCGGATCCATGACGGTCTTGCCTTCACTGGATGGATCCACGACGGTCTTGCCTTCACTGGCCGGATCAGTGATCGATGTTGCCTTAGTTGGCCGGATCAGGGATCGATCTTGCCTTAGTTGGCCGGATCAGTGATCGATCTTGCCTTAGTTGGCCGGATCAGTGATCGATCTTGCCTTAACTGGCCGGATCTGTGATCGATCTTGCCTTAGTTGGCTGGAAATGCACGCACGCACGCACGCACGCACGCACATGCTGATGGTAAACAGTAAATACTAAAAACAACTTCAGTGTCTGTTATAAAGCGAGTATTATCATTGGTCCGCCAAAGGTTGAACCTGAGTTTTCGGGATAAGGAGGGGGTTAAAAAAAATGTTTCAAACAAAAGTTACTTACTTTTCGATGGAGAATCAGAATCTGCAATAAAAGTTGGGGTTTCAATTTAAAAAAACAAAGTTGACCTTCACATGTTCTTGACACGTTCACTCAAGGTCAAACCAATGACGCCGTCTTATGTCCCCCTTCGAACCAAACAATTTTTGTCTGAAACATTTTTCGATTTAACGCAGTGTTTCTGAGAAATTTGAGTGCAACTTTTAAAATGGGATACCCATAGGTGCCCTGCGCCTCTATCACTTGCTCGATCCTCGCCCTAAAGCGCGAGCACGCTGTCTTCAAATGATCGCGGTTCATAGCCGTGAACTCTGTCTCGATAGCGGCACGGAGGTGACGTTGGGGTGCCTGGACTTATTGGTGTGTCTCTCGACTACGCCCCACACGTAGTAGTCCAGAGGATTTAAGTCGGGACTGTTAGGAGACCAGAAGTCCTTCGACCAAAACATGTCGACGTTATCTGAGAGCCAGTTTTGGATTAAATGGCTCGTGTGAGCGGGTGCGCCATCTTGTTGAAATATGTATGGCCTCCCAGAGGCCACAGTCTCCATCCACGGCTTTACCACTGTCCTCAGGACCTTCAAATACACCTCCTTCGTGACCGTTTCCCTCTTTTGGAAGAAGTGCGGCGGCATGATATCGCCCTCACTTGAGACGACGCTCAGGACGTGGATATTGGCCGGAAACTTGGTCTTGCCCACCACAGGGATGTCCTCGGGGTTGTGGGCGAGCCAACGGTCGTTCCTCCGGTTCACTTTGGCATCCACGGTGAAAATTTTCTCATCAGAGAAAAACCTAATGCGGCCAGCAGCTTCGTGTTTTAACGAGCACAGAAGCAAATTGCAGCGGGCAAATCTTTTGAGCTTGGCGGCCTCAGAGAGCATCTGGCGGATCTTGAGGACGTAGGAGGTATATTTGAGATCCTCTTTACTGATCCGACGGACGATCGTTTCGCTCACCCCCAAGACGGAGGCCAATTTCCGGAGCGAGGTCCCTGGGTCTTCCAAAATCATGTCTTGGGCTCTTCGGATGATCTCTGGAGTCCTTGTTGATTTTTCCCTAGCCTGTCTCTTCCTCGCCGGAGTGTAAGAGCCTTCCTCGGACTCCTCTGAGACTGCGTATCTCTTCGCAACATCGTATACCGTCGATCTTGGGTATCCAAAAAATTTTATAATTTCGGCTGTCATTCTTCCGGCGCGAAGGCTTTCTATAATTGCCGCTCTTCTATCGTACTCCATGCTTGGCTTGACGAGCTCGGCCATTTTGAAATTATGAAAGTCTTACTGACATATCTAACTTTTTTTAGCACCAACTAGCGCCTACTCCTGAATTCTAATATAGCGGGAACTTCAAATTCAATTTTGTCCGGATTCTAACGGCGCACCCTGTATATATAGATTAAAAATTTTTTAAGACAGGGGGCGGTGTAGGATGGACCTCCCTTCGCGTGAAAAGTAGTTCCTCGTTGAAGGCAGGGGGTGGTGTGGGGTGAACTTCTCTTTGCATGGAAAGTAGTTCCGCGTTGAAGGCAGGAAGCGATGTGGGATGGACCTACCTTCGTGTGGAAAGTCGAAAACCCATGTGATACCATTAAACTTCTTTGGTTAATAACTTTTTAACAAACAACGAGCGACGGCTAAAACCTCAAGGTCACTCAAGAGGATGACCTTGACAACATATATCAAGATCAAGGTCATTGGGACTGCCTCTGTTATTGTCCAATATTTACCATTAATTTTATTGTTATTTTATAAATTTATCAAATATATGTCCATTTATTCACATTTTCGTTTCAAGTCTTATACTACGCAATGCCGTCTTAAGTTGACGAAATAAAAAAAATTTAGAAGGGCAAGACCTAAACAATAAAGCGGATATGGCATAAAGCTACCTAAAAGTTTTTCACTTTAATGTTTTTAAATTTCTTGAAAGTAGGTTTTGAATATTTTTAAATGTTGATTGTGCTGTGTGTGAAGGAGTATTATGCGAAATAAAGCAAAAACACTTTAATGTAAATCATTTTGTTTTTTCATTGCAAGCTTAACTTTAGTTTGGGGATACTACGATTTCCGGAGCGCCAGGTTTTGACCGTGGATTCTTCATCTACAGGTCATTACAAACAAAACTTAAAGAGTGGTGAAAGTGGCTATCTGGTTTAATTTAGGAGATATGGAGGTTTTTAGTTGGAATTTGAGAAATCGACAAAAACGCTTTTTTGCCAGTTGCAGACTATTTTCGCGTTATTCAGAACAATATAGGGTAAATATTGACAATAACGGAGCCCGTTCCGATGACCTTGACTTTGACATATATTATAGAGGTCCTCCTGAGTGATCTTCAAAAAGTTTTAACCGTCGCCCGTTGTTTATTAAAAAGTTATTTTAAAACAAGAAATTTAATGATTTTGCACGACTTTTCAACTGTCCACGCGAAGCAAGGACTTGAGTTTGACATATATTACAAGGTCACCTTCCTGAATAACCCGCACTAGGTTTCACCTGTCGTTCGTTGTTTGTTAAAAAATTATTAACAAAAAAGTTTAATGACTAGAGCATAATTTTACGATACTATATACGTTTACGAAAGAGTATATTTGATGGAATTTTAGCATTAAATCAGAAATAAGTTTGAGTTAGGTTATATTTTCCGAAACTGGAACCCCGGACACGTACGATCGTTTTCAGCCCGCTTCGCGGGAGGGCGGGAGGAAGGGGCTTTACTCCTCTCCCCCGCCGGAGCCGATGGAACAGATTGCACCGTACAGATTTGATCACCTGGTTCATGGCACGGATCCCGGCGGGGGGGAGGGGCATCGCCCCTCCCGCGAAGCGGGCTGAAAACGAGCGTATAAGTCCGGGGTTCCACTTTCGGAAAATATAACCTAACCAGATTAGGTTAGGTAAGGTTAGGTTAGGTTAAATGACTTTCCTTCCTTCGTTCATATTCGTCGTTTATGTCTTTCAATATTCAAAATAACTACTATATTTTCGAAACTTTTTTTGTTAATAACTTTTTAATAAACAACGAGCGACGGCTAAAACCTTTTATAGTCTGGAACTAGCAAAAAAGCGTTTTTGTCGATTTCTCAAATTCCGACTAAAAACCTCCATATCTCCTAAACTAAACCAGATAGCCACTTTTATCACTCTTTAAGTTTTGTTTATAATGACCTGTAGATGAAGAATTCACGGTCAAAACTTGGCGCTCCGGAAATCGTAGTCTTGCTTTTAGTTTTAAGTATATCATTGCAGTACTGATTGTTGACAGTAGCAGGCTATCCTTTCAAATAATTGCACAAAATTAGGTTATGTTCGAGATCGAACGTAGGTGCCGATTATTGGTACTCGCCGTCATAATAATTAAAGTTCATTCGTGGCAATACGCGGAATTAATCGGAGTGTGCTAAGTGCGACTCTCACCCGCGTTTTGAATTTGCCGCCAGGTCGCTGCTACGCTGATGATCTATCGCTGTGCTACGTGTCGCGGTCGAGCGCTGATAATTCGACGAGACAAACAAGGCGCGCTTCAATAATGTTTGTCTTTTAGTATTCCTTTGTTATTTTTCTCTTATGAGTAGTCGAAAGTGCCATTATTTCGCGATTTGTCTGGATTATTCTGGAAGGCTTTATCTTTATAAAGAAAGGGTTCCGAAGAGAACAAACACAGTCAACCGTCAGTCTTGCTAAGCGGATGATTGTCGGATGATTTGCTAAAAGTGCGTTGGGAGTTCAAGTCAAAACTCTTTCCCGTTCGTGCTTGTGATGTGCGTTTTTTGGCTTGCTTTTCCGCCTAATCCTCTCCTACCGCTCGCACACATGGACAGTATCTCTTCGGATCCACTCACTTATCCGGCCGATGCCGATTTCTTACAGAGTAGATACTAAAAGTGTTGGAATTGTAAATAGTTTATATATTAACATTAAAGTATTAACCTCTTCGGTACGAGCGTCGACTATAGTCGACAGCCAGGAAAGACATGCACCGATCGTCGACTGAAGTCGACAATTACTGAATGCTTTTTATTTTATTCGCTTTTTTCATTGAGTTTTAAAAATTATTTCTTTTATATCCTATAAACATTATAAGTATATGTAAACCCATCATAAAACACTTGTTACACGAAAGTATCTTGCGATTCGCTTGTCTCGGCCATCAAGTAATACTACACGGCGGACACGCGCCGTACCGAAGAGATTAAAGTGTATGTGACAATCATATGTTATTCTTTGTGAACTCCTGCGAGTCCTGAAGATTTCCGTCTAGTCGCCAACCGCGTAAGATGAATCACTCGTTCTCTGCTCGTTTCAACAGGCCTTTTCCTAAAGATCATAAATATCAACTTGAATAAATTTATTGTCGACAATCTGGCCAAATGATATTTACATCAAGGACAACGTTTCAGCCTCAAATTTAGGCCCTTATCAAGTTCATAACTTTAAGACAAGTGTTCACAAACCAATGCAACTTGCAAATATATAAACGTGTTCCAACAAGTCAAATATTCAACACTGTAAAAATAATAACCAATATAAAAATAAACAAGTCAAATATTCAACACTGTAAAGACAATAACCAATATAAATAACTTAAGAGGCATGCCCACCTTGACACTTCCAAAAAATCGAAATTTTTTTTCTTTGCTTAAATGATAGTTTATAGTCTTAGAAATAATACCTAATTGATCTAAGTTCGAAATTTCAAGCCAAAATAAGTTTTGGAGTCGATTTAGTGAAAGCGCGTCGCTGCGCGGTCGGTAGACCTTGAGAGACTCTGAGCTCGTCAGTTACAAAAAGGCCTGTTATATCTTTTGAAAACCCTTACTTGGCGGACAAGAGACTTCGGTATGTAATTATAGATGGAGTAGTATCTTTCCCGCCTAATTTCATGTACATGAGTCACTGGCATCAATGTAGTTGTGCCTACAGACGCCAAACGACTCTCACCTTGTGGTGTTCGTATAGCAACAGTATTTCTCTTGTACTTTTGCAATAATGGAAAATAATAAGAAAGTGTATGCCAGAAAAAAAGGCTCTAAATACAGTTCTGGACGCTCGGCGCGTTGAGATAGCAGAGCGCTCGATGACAGATGCAGCTAAAGAGGCTCGAACAACCGCAATATCGCAAAGGAAAGAGGCAGAAGAGACTGATGTCACCCTGGAAGGCCAACTGTATGGTGCAGGCATTGCAGAGTAAAGGTTAATATCCCATTTTTAATTTTATTCACGAGAAATCGTTAAGCAAAACTTTAAAATCGTTTTTCTCAAAACGACATTTTTAAAATCGGCGTGCAACGTAACTTCTACAATTTTCATCCGATTCACTTGAAATTTTCAGAGAATCTTCTTTTTATAATTATCTGTGGAAGTACGTACGGATTTTACGCTAAGTTAAAAACTTTTTATTTTACAGACAACTTTTTAACAAAATGTTAGGGTCAAAATTGGAACTTTTTTTTCAGATGTGCACCATTTCCACAAAAATTAATATTTCTAAATATTATGTACTTCACACCCTATGTACTTCCACAATAAATCTTATGTAGAAAACAAAAATGGTTGGTTTTCTGTTCCAGATCAAACGATTTAGGAGGAATTTTGCACGCCGATTGGACTCTCGCCTAAAAAACACCGAACATGAGACGGCTCCAGCGTCGCCATTTTATTGAAAAGAAATATAAAAAAAATTTTCTTGTACTCTTCAAAACATGTAGAATTAATTCTTTAAAACAGATTTTTTATTTCCTTTATAATTTTTCCTCCAAAAAATGCCAAAGATACCTATAATTTTCAAGCGTCCAAGGTGGGCATGCCCCTTAAATGAAGAAATGTACTATAAGATGTCAGTTATTAAAATTTAATATAAAAACCGTACGATGTATAAACATGATATTGCAAAAAGAGTTCCTACTTACAAGTTTGTGAACACTTGTCTTAAAGTTATGGACTTGATAAGGGCCTAAATTTGAGGCTGAAACGTTGTCCTTGATGTAAATACCATTTGGCCAGATTGTCGACAATAAATTTATTCAAGTTGTTTCTCCATTACTGGCGACTATAAGTTATTACTACCTGATCATAAATATCATTTCATCAGTCGATTGTTTTGAATTTTTCCTGGTTGGAGAACTGGGACGTTTTCACTTCATGCTTTGCCGTTTGGATTCCAGCTCGAAATAATGAATACAGGTTTTGCTTCCTCGGATTTCTTTTTGTTTGGCCCATTAAAGGAGGCATTGTATGGAATAAGGTTTGATGAGAAAAAGATGTGAGAAAGATGTTCAAAGTTGGCTTAGACATTAGAACAAAGATTTTTTTCCTGCTGTTCGCGTAAGAACTCGGCCGGTAAGGTAGTGGCTTATCACCTGAAAGCGGTGTTAGCTATCGAGTCGCTAGTCAGCGCACTCGGACAGACTCCGCTAATACTGAAAGCGGAATGAGAAAGAAGCTTTTATCGAAGTCGGGCCACGTTGTGGAACGATCTGGCTGATTTTCCAAAAGTTTGGCGTACAAGGCGTTATTTAAGATAGTGGTTGATTGATA
This sequence comes from Ooceraea biroi, assembly GCF_003672135.1. Lineage (NCBI taxonomy): Eukaryota > Metazoa > Arthropoda > Insecta > Hymenoptera > Formicidae > Ooceraea > Ooceraea biroi. Next base: position 7,634,550 of record NC_039508.1, read on the forward strand.
ACTGTTTTCTATTCTTGTTCATGAGATATAGTAGTAATCTTATATAACAACATTAATAAGCGAACAATCTGCTGAAAAACGATTTAAAAGCTAACTTTACTCGTCCGACGAGTAAGGATCAGCACCGATGGAATCCATATCAACGTAATGAAAATACTTTTAACAACACTTTGGTTACAACTGCCAATCCAATCTCGACATCGTCTGTAATTTCGAATACGTATGATTACAAGCTTCGAGATATTGACTTCGTTGACTTGCAAGTACCAGATAATCTAGAAATGTCTCCTAACAAACGAACCAAGCGGAAACTTCCAGAGTCGATAAAGGATAATCAAGTTAAAGATGGTGAAGCCATGATCCTAGAAGACGAGAATTCATCTGCTCAATCAAATCAAGTTGTTGGATTACATTCTCCACCGAAATTCAGGTACATTAAATCCGACGTTGGTCCGTTCAGGACATGGCTAACTGTTAAGAAACTCAAGGGCGAAGATCGTCCAAGACAGCCCTTACCGGCAGAAGGCGGTCGTTTCTTATTCAAATGTGCTATTGATTATACACATGTTGAAACTGTTAATATTAGGTTGTTCATTAAGTTCTGCGGTTTTTTTGCCCTAAATTAAAACATAAATCTATTGTACTTACACATTTATTCAATCTAGAATGTATTGTCCATCTTGATCGACCACCTTCTGCCAACGTTCTGGAAGGGACATAATGCCGCGTTTGTAGAAGTCGCGCGACTTCTGCGCGAAAAAGTCCTTCAAGTACGTTTGAATAGCGTCCACTGAATTAAAGCGCTGCCCGTCGAGATTGTTTTGGAGTGACCGGAACAGATGGTAATCCGACGGCGCAAGGTCTGGGGAGTACGGTGGGTGCTGCATGACTTCCCAGCCAAAGCACTTCAACTTCTTCTTGGTCACCAAAGCAGTGTGTGGTTTGGCGTTGTCGTGGTGGAAGACAACGCCCTTCCTGTTCGTCAATTCCAGCCGCTTCTCCGCCACTACCTGCTTCAATTTTTCTAACTGAGCGCAATGCTTCTCGGCGTCGATGATCTGACCGCGCGGAAGCAGCTCAAAGTACAGAACGCCTCGCCAATCCCACCACACACTCAGCATTACTTTCTTCGGATGCAAATCCACTTTGGCAACCGATTGTGACGACTCACCCGGACCGCACCATGACCACTTGCGTCGAATGTTGTTATATACCACCCATTTTTCATCTCCCGTGACCACCCGTTTGAGAAAGGCCTCCAGCGAGTTCCATTTCAGCAGGGATTCACAGATCATGACGCGGTCCAAAATGTTCTTTTCGGTGAGCTCGTGAGGGACCCAAACATCTGCTTTTTTCGACATCCCAAGCAGTTTTAATCGCTGCGCAACCGTTGTATGGGCGATGTCGAAGCGCTCCGCGATCTCCCGCGTCGTCAGGTGTCGGTCTGCTTTGATTGCGGCCACGATTTGGTCGTCGTCAGTGGTGGATGGACGATCGGAGCGAGCAGCATCGGAGACGTTCACATCTCCGGAACGAAAGCGCGCAAATCAACGCTGACAAGTGTCAGCGCTTATGGCCGAGTCCCCGTACACGCTACATATCTCACGTTGTGCGTCCGTCGCTTTTATTCCTTTGCGGAAGAAAAATAGCAAAATGTGCCGAAAATGCACCTTTTGATCCTCCATTTTCAATGAATAGCGCGTACACACAACACGTCAAAACACAACAAAGACTTTGGCGAAATGTCAAGTGTTGTCTAACCTGTCACGGAGTATTCGGCAATCCGCGGTTCAGGCGATGCATGCTATCTTTTTCAATGGATAAACGCTATCTATCAAGAAAACCGCAGAACTTAATGAACAACCTAATAGATTAATTGGATGATATTTCCATTCTCGAGGTGCGGCTAATGCAGCTTTAGACAACCATTTCGTCACTGAATCTAAATTTTCAATGTATCTGCCAGCTTTCTTTTTGGTAAGAAGATTAGTTATCAGAGGAATACTTACTGATATATCAGAAGAGGAACTTTTAAAAATACTAAAACTTGAAAATCCAGATTTAAATCCTGTGGAGTGCTTCCGCCTAAAGATGAGAAGATTGATCGATGGTAAATCAGAGCTTGTGAATTCACATTCAATAAGGTTTACGATCAGAAACAAGGGACTTAAATTTGTCATTTTTTTATGGAAGGTTAAATTTCAAATGGATTATTATATTCCTGGCATGTTACAGTGTAACATTGTTGTCGACTCACAATCAGCCATAGTACTAAATTTTGTCAAAATGAAGACCGCTGCCTGAATTGTGGTTAAGCCAAACACTCGGAGTATACATCTTGTGAACTTCTTACGAAGTGCCTTAACTGTGGTGGAAACCACAAAAGTCTTCATAAGGATTGCCCGAAGGTCATGTTCAAAAGACACGTGAATCGGGTGATGGCTTTGGAAGATCTGGATTTTTATTCGGCCAAAAGAGAAATCACCAATACTCCCAATAATCCTTCTAACATCTCATTCCAGAATCTTTCCTTTGATTCAGCTTCAAATGTAAATTTTCCGGTTATTAAATCCTTACCTCAGGATAATCCTACAATTTTTCACTCAGTTAGTCCTTCAGTTTTGAGAAATTCGGAGTTTAATCACAAAACCTTTGCTAATGCAACGGCCTCAACCTCTTCCAAGAACACAGATATAAACACAAAGGAGTTTTTAACCGCCTTTCCGTGGCTGAAGAAATTAATAACGAAAGAGCTTTGAACATGGGAGGACATCCTGTCAATAATCAGCGAGAGCAAGGACATTCCTAGTTAGACAAGATTCTTTTGACTATTGCTGATACTACACATTCCAATATCCAAAATGGCTAAGTTTCTTCAATGGAACTGCCAAAGTATCCGAAATAAACGCGCGGATTTGGAACATCTGACAAGGAAACCCTCCCAAGTGTAACTCTCGTAATAATGCCAAACACAGCTATAGATCTGTTATTTGGGTCACTAAAAAGTTAAATTCACCATTCATAAACCCTATCTTTGCGATATATACAAGATATAAGCACAAAGGTATTATATAATAGGTAAATCTTTAGAATAACGAACCCCGCTCCAATCACCTTGACCTGGACATATGTTGTCAAAAATATCCTCCCGAGTGACCTTTAAGGTTTTAGCCGTCGCTCGTTGTTTATTGAAAAGTTAACAAAAACCGTTTTTATATAGCACGAATTTCTAGCTGTCTACGCGAAGGAGGAGTTATGAGGTAAGTTAGATTAGGTTAGAGCGGCGAGGGGGTACAGGAAGAGGAGCCGCTCCCCGCCCACATAGCATAAAACACTGGAATCTGCAAATCTATAAATCATCTGTCGATATGAACGCTGGAAGTGTGGGTGGGTGAGGGGCTTCCCCACTGTATCACCTCTGCGCAAGAAACCTAACCTAACCTAACTCAACTCGTAACTCCTTTCGCCTAGACAGCTAGAAATTCGTGCAATGTAAAAACTTTTTATTTCAATAAAAGTCTATTAAAAAGTTTAACTTTTTAATAAACAACGAGCAATGGCTAAAACCTTTTGAAGGCCACTCGGAAGGATGTCCTTGACAACATATGTCAAGGTCAAGGTGAGTGGAGCGCGGTCCGTAATTCTAAAGATTTACCTATTTAATATCTTTTGTGCTTATATCTTGTATATATCGCAAAGAGGGCTTATGAATGGTGAAGTTTACTTTTTGGTGGCCCAAATAACAAATCTATATAGGTTTGGCATTATTATGAGATTTACACTTGGGAGGGTTCCCTTGTGAGTGTAAAGTACAATATTATTTTATTATCTGAAACTTGGTTGAAAGACTGTAATAGATTTATTATTCGCAATTTTGATACTATTCGTAAAGACAGAAGCTTTGGTAAGGGCGGAGGTGTTGCTATATTGATGAGAAATGATATTAAATATCAAAAAGTTAACTTAAATATTAGTTACAATAATAAGATAGAAGCTTGTGCTATTAAAACTTTTATTAACACTAGACCAGTTATTATTGTATCTTGTTATAAACTCCCAAAGGTTAGTATAACGGAAGAATAGTGTGAATTTTTCGATCAATTCACTGAGGACTTTCTTATAGGCGGTGATTTTAATACTCATCATACGGCTTGGGGAGATAAAAATACTGTATTAAGGGCATTAAATTTTATAATGCTGCTTTAGATTCTAACGTATGTATTTTCAATAATGGGCAGTCTACTTATAGGAGCATATCCAATAATTCTGAATCTGTTATTGATATTACCCTTACTTTTCCTCGTGTAGCATTCGACTTTCATTGGGAAGTTTTAAAAGACTTATGTGGCAGTGATCATTTTTTAATTTCTGTAGGAATTGTTGGTTCTTTTTCTGTTTCGTCTCCATTTAAAAATCGTAAAAGATTATATAATCACAAGTTTGCTTAAATTCAAGATTGGCTTACCTCTAGATAAAATGAAAAGTGGCTAAACTAGGTATTTGTCGTGATATAGTTTTTACTAATGATTAATTTAGATGTTCAATCTAAATATACTTTTTTCATGTCTTGTATAGTTGATAGTTTAAATGAAGTTAAGGGGATCCTGGAGTGGCCTAGTGAATTTTTCGCGGTAGCGCCACCATTTCGATGCAACTAAAAAAGTAGTGACTGACATTATCGACAGAATTGCTGGTAACATGCGACAACATACACTACAAGCAAGCAACTGTGTACGCGAGCGCGCCGCGCTTCGGCCAACGTAGGGCAGTAGACGAGCGCAAATATATTTGCTGTCCTTTACTCATCCGACCGATAGCTATAGCTGTAATATAGCTATAGCGGGCTGACAGCAGACTTCGCCGTCGCTCGCAAAATCAATCTTCTTTAGCATATCTTGTCGCTCATCTCCCTCTCCCTCTCCCTCTTCCTCTCCCTCTCTGTCTGTCTGTCTGTCTGTCTGTCTGTCTGTCTGTCTCTCTCTCTCTCTCTCTCTCTCTCTCTCTCTCTCTCTCAAAGTTAAAGTTGAACGATTAACGCACAGATGGATTTATGCAAGAGATTTCAGGAGGTTCGACAGGAATGCGTTTCTGGTGGATCTGGAGGCCCTAAACTGGAGTGATGTGTTTCAAATGGATAACATTGACATGATGATACAGATTTTTAACAGATTCATATTGAACACCATCGACAAGCATGCGCCAGAGCGACTCATCGTGATGCGAAAACTGCCTGCTTCGTGGTTAGGTGCGGATATAAAGAGGATGATGGTTGAGAGGATGATGAGAGGGATAAGGCTCGGAGGATATAGAGGAGGTGTAGAGGCGACGCTCTGTACGAACGCTACAAAAGACTGAGAAACGAGGTTCAGTGTATGGTTAGAACTGCCAAGAGGAACTATTACTACGATACATTTAACGGCTGTAAGGATCAGAAAGAAGTTTGGAGCAAGTTAAAGTAACTTGGTCTTGTTAAATCTCGTGATGCTGGTCGCCTGCTGCAGTCTTGAGGAATTTAACAGGTACTTTGTGTCTGTAACTGGTCCCGGTTGTAATTCGAATGAGAGCATATACTTGGGCGAACTGGAGTATAGTGAGGACAAGTTTTACTGGAGGCATGTGGGACCTGAGGAGGTATGTTCGGCGCTGTCAAGGATAAAATTGCAGGCGAAAAGTGTTAATGGATTGTCCAGTAAACTCATAAATATCGCCATGCCTTGTATTATGCCTGTGCTGACGCACATTTATAACTGGTCTCTGTCATATGGAGTTTTTCCTACCATCTGGAAGGCAGCGCTTGTGATACCACTTCTTAAGACTAAGACACCAACCTTGCTTCAGCATTTCAGACCGATCTCCATTCTATGCTGCATATCCAAGGCACTGGAGCGTCTGGTGGCAGACCAAATTGTCGAGTATATGGAGCAGAGGGGTCTCGATCCTTTCCAGTATGCGTACCGTAAAGGACATTCTACTCAGACTGCTCTCATTAAAGTGCTAGATAATGTGAGATGCGCGATGGATAAAAGAATGATTACTGTAGTTGTATTCTTCGATTTTACTAAAGCCTTCGATTGTGTCTCAAACAAAATATTAATTGAGAAACTAAGGTCATTGAACTTCTCGAATTCGGTTTTGCGCTGGATCTGTTCCTACTTGGAAAACAGAACGCAAGCTGTGAGGGAATTGTCTGGAAGGAATATGTCGCCCTTTGTCTGTATCCATGCGGATGTTCCTCAGGGCTCCGTACTGGGACCACTGCTTTTTCTGATATACTTATTGGATTTACGAAATGCACTGCAGCACTCTGACTATAACCTATACGCAGATGATTTAACGATTTACTGCCACTGCCATCCACGGGATCTCAGGCACGCCATTGAGTTGATTAACGAAGATATTAGGGATATCTCTGAGTGGGCTAACGCGAATAACTTGCGGCTTAATCCCAGCAAGACTAAAGCAATGTTGTTAGGCACGGCGAGATATTTAAATGGAATCAAAACGGGAATTATACCGCAGATAGTAGTTGGAGGAGAGGTTGTCCCATTCACAGACTCTGTCGTTTATCTTGGGTTGACTATCACTAATACTCTTGCGTGGGATAAACAGGTCAGTGCGGTTGTGAGTAGGGTAAACTCCACCTTGTATCAATTTAAACTTTATAAAGACCTTTTACCCGAAAGTGTAAGAAGATCACTGGTTACCACGGTGATCTTTCTACATATTGACTATTGTTGTGTGGCGATGTACCATATTACGGGGATACAAAATCTGCGTCTACAGAGGGCTGTAAATGCATGTGTGCGCTTCATAGGGCAATGGAAGCTTGACGACCATATCACCCCTTTTTCATACAACTTAAATGGCTGAAACGACTGGCTGAAATGGCTGGACGAGCGTAGAAAGTATCTAATGGTGAATCTCATTCATTTCGTGATTTTGTCCGGCAGGCCACTAACACTCGTAAATGAACTTACTTGGAGAAGTGATGTTAGTGTGAGATGCGCTCGCGCGTCAGGTTCACTCTTGGAGATTCCAGCGTGTAGGACGGAACTGTATAGGAGATCGTTTAGATGCTCTGCTGCTGAGCTATGGAATGCTTTACCACAAGAATTGAAATCGCTTGATTCTATCTCGTGGTTTAAGGGAAACCTGTACGACTTTTTCCTTAAGAATGTTTATTAAGCAGCTCTGGTTATGCTCGCAGTTCTATACTTCTGCGACATGTGTGTTCGTAGTCGGTGTACTTCTATTGTAAAACGTTGCAAATCCAGTACTTTCATTTGAGTTCATTTCTTTGCATTTTCTTTACATTTATTTTATTATGTGTATCTATTATTGTAGCTCTTTCTATTGTACTTTTATTATATTTTGTTGTATTTTTATTTTATTTTATTTTATTTCACTTTTATGTGTTTTGTATGCTGGTTTATTTTCTACACTTGTAATATATTGTAATGATTATACATAGTATGTATATCACCGTGCTGAGCGCTTGAGGGGACTTGTCCCAGAGTGCAAATAAATATCTCTCTCTCTCTCTCATCGTATTTACTTTATTAATAATCGTTCAAATAAAACGTATAATAAATATGTTCTGTACAACAATATATAATAAGTAAAAAGGGAAGAGAACAGAAAGATTAATGATAATTAATGAATAATAGAATGATAAAATAAATGGTAATTATTTAGATTAACGGAGCAACCTCGAATGACCTTGACCTTGACATATGTTGTCAACGTCACCCTCCTGAATGATCTTCAAAAGGTTTTAGCCGTCGCTCATTGTTTATTAAAAAATTATTAACAAAAGAAGTTTCAAAAATATAATAGTTATTTTGAATATTGAAAGACAAACGACGAATATGAACGAAGGAGAGTAATTTAACCTAACCTAACCTAACCTAACCTGGTTATATTTTCCGAAACTGGAGCCCCGGACTTATACGCTCGTTTTTCAGCCCGCTTCGCGGGAGGACGGAGGGAGGGACTTCGCCCATCCCCCCCGCCGGGATCCGTGCCGTGTACCAGGTGATCAAAATCTGTACGGTGAAACCTGTAACACCGGCCCCGGTGGGGGGGGGGGCGAAGCCCCTGCCCCCCGCCCTCCTGTGAAGCGGGCTGAAACCGAACGTATGTGTCCGGGGTTCCAGTTTCGGAAAATATAACCTTTTGCTTGTCGTGGACGGCTGAAAATTCGTGCAAAATCATTAAACTTCTTTTGTTAATAACTTTTTAGTAAACAATGACCGACGGCTAAAACCTTTTGAAGGTCACTCAGGAGGGTGACCTCTATAATATATGCGAAGGACAAGGTGATAGAAGGTGGGTACGCTAATCGGTAGATTTACCAAAAGTTTTATGGCCTCGAGGGGGAAAGATGATGGTATTGTCATCTCCATTATCTGGTCTGATTATTTAATGGTAGATGGCGCTACGTTAGAGATTTTATCATGGCGACTATTTTTTTAAATGGAAGTCAATTGTTTTCTCTAAATAAAAGTTGTAGCTGACAATAAGAGGAATACAACGGTTTTTTGTTTTTTGAAATTGGATCATTATTCACTGAGTTACAGTGCTTCAAAGTTTATAATGTAAGTGAAAGGCTTCCACGCTTATACAGTGTGCGTATTTTGTAACGGCAAACCGCTCTCCACCTCTTTGTGTGTGCGTGTGTGTGTGTGTGCGCGCGCGCGTGCGCGTGTATTGTTTCTCTCTATTATCTGGTCTGATTCTGTTTGATGCTCACCAGCTCCAGACCCATTGAGACGCATTCCCCCGTGCTTAGCATTACCAAAATGAACGACCTGGACGTGGCAGGGCTTTCATCCCTTTGAGGTGCTTGATTTACGTGAGTCCCCTTGCCTCTCATGATTCAGGGTGCTTCAGTAACGTGAGTCTCCTTGCCTCTCACGATTTGGGGTGCTTCATTAACGTGAGTCCCCTTGCCTCTCATGATTCAGTATGCTTGATTAGCATTCTTTCAACATTTATCGCAGAAACTGTTCAAAGTTATTTCCTTCGGCTCGAATGCATAACCTGATCCTCTCTGCGAAATGTCTGACTGTTCTAAGTAAGACAGCTCTTGGTATTGCCCAACATGCCATTCGAATCCGTTCAATCATGTCGTCTCTTGTCGTCGGTTCCCGCTCGAATACGACATTTTTTATGTATCTTCACAAATAAAAATCAGGAGGGGTTAAATCTGGTGAGCGGGCAGGCCATGTACTTGGATCACCGCGTCCAATCCACCTGCCGTTGAATTGTTGATCCAGAAAATTTCTTACAATTCGTGTATAATGTGGTATTGTACCATCCAGTTGAAACCACATTCTTTGCCTTGTTTCTAAATTGACTTCTTCGAGTAAAACGGGTAAGTGATCTCTGAGGAACTCCAGAAAGTTATGTCTGTTCACAATTTCTTGGAAAAAATATGAACCAATTAAATAACCGTTGACGATTCCACACCAAACTATTACACTCTAACGGTGTTGATTATCTACTTGCCTATACCAATAAGGATTGACATCTGCCCAATAATGACCATTATAAGTATTCAATTCTCCGGTATTTTTAAATGTCGATTCATCAGAGAATAGAACGTATTTGAAAAAAGTTGCATCATGCACAATCATCCGTTCGGCCCATTGACAAAACAGTACACGCTGTCGGATATCATTTGGAGTTAAAAACTGCGTTAGTGTGATATGATATGGATGATATGATTTATTCTTCAAAATTCTCACAACCGTTTTCTGAGATGTACCTGTTTGTCTTGCTATTTCACGAGTACTAATATGAGGATTAATGTTGACAGCCGCTAAGACAGCCAGAATACGTACATCATCAACATCATAATCACGTTTAACGCGATGAGTCAACTGACCCTGTTGGGCTCTAATTTTAAGCGTCCGAATGACGGAAGAATTCGGATGTCATCTGTTTGGGCACCGATTTTGGTACAGTCTCGCAGCTTCACAATAACTGACAAAAGATTCTCCCAAAACTAGTAAAATGTCGACAATTTCTAAAGAAGTTTAATCAGCCATGTCTAAAATAATGCCACGTCTATAATGCCACGTCTAAAATGTGATACAATAGTTTGGAAACAAAAATTGCTTTGTAATAGTTAGGAATATCGCGATGTAATTGAGCGCGATATCAATTTTCAAAAAGTAAAATTAGACAGTTTACCGCTTTCGAGAATTAAAAACGAATGCCTTGAGATGCCCTATAAGTGTGTTGCTGAAAAACGTCTTTCTTTAGTGTTAGAATCAATTAAGCATCGACTGTCTTATTTAAATGAATATGTGATCATAAATTCACATAAAATTAACATAAAACGTAATTTTAGAGAAGTCAGTTTGATTGGGAATGTGATAATTATAATCTTCAAACTGAATTTTGCATACGAGAAAAGGATTGTATGTTGCGCCGCGTAGCGGTAGCGCCATTGAACTGCTGGTGGTATTTGCTGTCTGGCGCCTCACGTCTGCCGTGTTACGCGCAGCATACGATTTTTCAAGTCTCATAACTCAAAAAATACTTTATGGAAAAATATTTTATTGTAGTGTTTTGAAAAGTCTTGACGTCGGCTACAAGAATATGATATGAGAAATTGGTGGTTTCATTTAAGAAAATCACGTTGAAATATTATTATTACTTCGCCAGTTAATTTCATATTGAATATTAGTTTTTCTATCGATCTTCCTGGCTAAACGTATGCTAGATGGTCAGCAATCCTCTATTATTTTATTATTCAAACGCGATCCATTGCACGCCGACGGGATTGAATAATAAAATAATAGAGGATTGCTGATCATCTAGCATACGTTTAGCCAGGAAGATCGATAGAAAAACTAATATTGAAAATCACGTTGACCTTAAAATGACCTCTAAATTTGACTCCAAGGTCAGAGTCAAGGTGACCATCAAGTGTCCCCCTCTGAATCCTACAACTTTTGTATAAAACATTTTTTTCCATCTTAGTTACTTTACGAGATATTTGCGTGTATTGATTAAAATGTACCCTGTATATCAAGAGACACGGTAGTGTCTCGCGCCAAGTTCACGCGCAGCGCAACGGCAGCGAGAGACGGACCGTGTATCTTTACGCGAGACGACTAGTTGAGACTAGTGTCCCTAGAAGATAGAGTCTGGCCACTCACCGTATATTCATTTTCATTGGTTTAGCTTGCAGGTCCCTCAAAATGGCGGAAATAAGCATATATATCAAAATAAAGTGAAAATAATTGTACCAAAGAATGGTTTAATAATAAAATTTTATTTACACACAGAATGCATTGCCATAGTTTTGCTACTGTATTCTTTCTTTGTTAATTTAGTTTTTTTTTATGAGATGTGTATTCGATATACAATGAAACGTTTCATACTTTTGGACGGTAAATTGTGACACGATTTTAGAGGACACATTACACTTTTCATTTTGTCTATGTAAAATATAATAAACTTGCACATATTATTTTCTTTAACATGAGACAAATATCGACGAATAATAATTTCCATATTATAAAAATATGTGAACGTTGCATTTACTACGTTTACACGAGCGCTACTTCTGTAGTAACTTACTCGAATTATAATAACTTACGATAATTCTCTGCGTGTAAACGGGGTAAGTTACTATAATTTGAGTAAGTTACTACAGAAGTAGCGCTCGTGTAAACGTAGTAATTGTTAACAAAGAACAGTGTATTTTTACGAAAGCATCGCAAGTGAACAAATTTGAACGAGTTGGAACATTTTGGCACACAGCAGTAAGGCATCTTGTATATTCTATAAATAAATGTTTATTACATTAATATCTGTATATTTCATTTTATAATTAACGCTATCATTATATTGTGAGGTTACAAAGCAACTCACGGATTTTACACGTATAAAAAGGATAATACAAAAAAACTTCTAAATATTTTTATTTTTCGTTTAACAAATTGCTTGATAATATACTAACCTTTGTGTATTTACAGTACATAACAGTTACAACATTACAGTTTGTGTAATTACAGTACAAAACCACTTGCACAGCTTGCACTACGCACTTACGCACTGCTACGTTACGTTACCGACACGAGCCATCCCCACCACAAGGACGCCATTTTGAGGGGCAAGTGGCCAAACTCTATCTTCTAGGAACACTAGTTGAGACTAGCCGAGATTTTCGGATCTTAATAACGCGTGGATCGATCGAGTTAAGAACAGGCTCAATCGATTCTGCGTACTCGAATTATATAATGAAAGTGTTTTTATTTTTCTCGTACATGCCCGGTGAAGGGAGATACTACGATGCAAAGTCCACATCGTGAAAATTTGTATTAAGAAACTCTCTTATCGTCGTCGTCGTTGTCGTCTTGGTCACGGAGAGCGTACAGTTCACCTTTTGACCACTAGACGGCGCGGCGTTTACGGCAGTGCCGGCACGGCTGACGGCTCCGCTAAAAAGAGCAGTGCGCATTCTAGTATTTGTGATTCTAGAAAAATTTGACATGACAAATTAAACTTTATTTATTTCAATGATTAATTATAATATACTGGGTGTTGACTTTCGATTATAATATAAAGGGTGTCCGATTGTAATTGACCAACCCGAAAAACTTGTAATTGTGAGATTCTAGAAAAATTTAACACGAGAGATTAAACTTTATATTTTCTGATGATGAATTATAATATACTGGGTGTCGACTTTTGATTATAATATTGTTATGTCCGGGTTGGCCACCCGGCATAACCAAGAGCCGGTCAGCTGCCGATCAGCTGAGCGTCGTCGGATCGGCCGTCGGAAGAAGACGCGAGCCTCGTGGCGACGGGTCGCCAGGGGAATAAACAAAGAGTGACAGAAGATAGATTCGGACGTGACGTGGTCTACGACGGACGCGTATTATATCCCGCTCTCATTATAATAAATCTCTATCGTTCTATCATAAGAGTGTTGTCTTATTTGGTGCGCGAGTGAATGTAAGCGAGCGCGGTTCGCGAGCGTGCGTGTCGAGCGGAATCCGCCGCCCGGACGTAACAATATATAGGGTGTCCGATTTTAATTGACCTACCCGAAAACCTTGTATTTGTTATTCTAGAAAAATTTGACACGATAGATTAAACTTTATTTTTTCTGATGAGTAATTATTTTGATACTGGGTGTCGACTTTTGATTATAATATATAGGGTGTCCAATGTTTAATGACCAAGCGAAAAACTTGTATTTATGATTTTATAATATACTGGGTGTCGACGTTTGATTATAATATATAGGGTGTACGATTTTAATTGACCAACCCGAAAAACTTGTATTTGTGATTTCAGAAAAATTTAACATGATAAATTGAACTTTTTGTATTCCGATAATTAATTACAATATATTGGGTGTTGACATTCGATTATAATAAAAAAATTATATCTTACAAAAATTACCTTTTTTGAAAAAGGGGAAAAAAGGCGCTAAGTACCAGTCGCAACCAACCAAATAAAAATTAATCTATTAAACAAATGTCATATATACATAAAATTAACCAAGTAAAAATTAACTTATTAAAAAAATGTCGTATATAAACCTATAAAAAATATGATATTGGAAAATGGTACCAAGTAAAACTTTACCAGTCACAACTAACCAAATAAAAATTAATCTCTTAAAAAAATTTCATATATATATAAACATAAAAAATAATAATGCTAAAGAACTTGGCGCTGCTACATAAAACAATATTCATTCAGTAAATAACAATATTACATTCGTGAACACTGTCAATTAACGTATTTAAACATTACTTAGCATTGTCAGTAAACGTATTACTTGATGATGTAGCAGCACCAAGTTCTTTAGCATTACTATTTTTTATTTTTATATATATACAGGGTGTCCCATGGGAAGTTGCTGAAACTAATCAGCTGTCATTTTTAAACGTATGCAGTTACTGAAAAAACAAAAAGTGCGTTGGAAAGAGGAAAGTCTGCAGTTTTTAATGGGTATAAATAAAATTTAGCAAAATGTTTGTATATCAGTTTATTTTATTAATGAAAAATATGCTAATAATCAAGTAAGCTAATGATAAATATTTTCAAAGTGTGCACCATCTGAATTTGTACAAAAATCAATTCTTTTACGAAAACTTGTGAAAACTTTTTCTAACATGTCTTTAATGTTGCTGACGACCTTTTTAATAGCTACTACTAAATCTGACACTGTTTCTGGATTTCCGGCATAACAATGGTCCTTAATGTATCCCCAAAGAAAGAAGTCACATGGATTTAAATCCGGCGAGTACAGTGGCCATTCTAGCCCCCCCTGGGTAAATTTGGGGTATCCCAGACCGATGATTCGATTGCCATAAACTTTATGGATTGTTTCGAAGACCTCCTGGGTTCGATGTGGTGTCGCTCCATCCTGCATGAAATAAAATCCTCTGACCAGGCCTCTTTTTTTTGTATGAGGGAAGAATTGTGTTTCGAGAAGCTGCTTGTAACTTTCACCAGTGACTGTTGATTTGAAGAATTGCAGATAAATTCCTTTTACCGAGATCGCAGCCCATGCTGTTATTTTTTGTGGATGTAAAGGTTTAGCCAGGGAAACGTTGGGATTTTCCGACCCCCAAAATCTATAATTTTGTTTATTAACATAACCATTTAGCCAGAAATGTGCTTCGTCCGTGTAAATTATCAATTTTGCATCAAGTTCTCCATCTTCAAACATTCCATTTATCGTCTTGCAGAATTCCACACGTTTCGTCATAGCGCGTTTGGTTAGCAATTGATGCGATGTTATTTTATAGGGATGCATTTTCAGGAAATGTTTTAAAATCCTGTGTAACGTTGTTTTGGATATTTCAAGAGCTTGAGCAGCTTTCCGAATGGAAGAATTTGGATTCTCTTCAAAATACTTCTTAATATCTTCAATGTTTCCTTCTGCAGCTACAGACACAGAAGGATCTGGCAGATCATGTCTACGGTCTTAGATAGTTCCATACTGCATAAAATTATCGATAATTCTGATAAAAATAACACAAAACATTATTTTAATGCAGATTTATTGCCAAAAATGGAGTGACGTAACGCATACGTTTAAAGAAATAATAAATTCTAACCTTTTCAGCGTGTTTTCGCTCTTAACTTTATGTGTTCTGTATTTAGTACGAAACCCCCTGTAAGCATTGCTATAAACTTTTCCTCTGGAAAAGAAGCACTCGACAAGATAAATCTTTTCTTCCGTCGTCAGATTACTCATTTTGACGCGCACGGACTTGCATCTACCACAACCAGAATAAAACTGCGGACACTCAGATGAACGACCGTTAACCGTAAGACCCTTTCTGAAGTCATGGAGGGGAGAACCAATCGTTTACTTTCAGCAACTTCCCATGGGACACCCTGTATGAAATGTTTTTAAGAGATTAAGTTTTATTTGGTTAGTTGTGACTGGTAAAGTTGTACTTGGCACCATTTTCCGATATTATAGTTTTTATAGGTTTATACACGACATTGTTTTAAGAAGTTAATTTTTACTTGGTTAATTTTATGTATATACGACATTTGTAATAGATTGATTTTTATTTGGTTGGTTGCGACTGGTGCGTATATTTGGCGCCTTTTTTCCCCTTTTTCAAAAAAGGTAATTTTTGTGAGATTATTCTAACTTCAATATATTAACCGTACGGTTACAGAGTAACGCTCGCGTAAACATATAGTATATATTATATATTTAAGTAGTTAAAATAAATATATTTGAGAGAATATTATTTAATATAATTTGAGGGAATATTTTAAAATATTAATAATATATAATTCATATATCGCTCATTTGCTGCAATGACATAACTCAAAAATCGCTTTTATTGAGTTATTAATACAGGGAGAAAGATTGCCAAATATGCTTTTTTTCCTAACAAGAACATCATATTTTTACATATGTCGTATTCTAAAAGCTATTTTTAACAAGAATGTCATAAGTCTAAAGAAGGGTTGTTTTCGGGTTATAGGAGAATCCAGGGTAAAAGTTCAGAAAAGGGGAGCCCCCTTCAATGATCTTGACCTTGACATATGTTGTCAAGGTCACCCTCCTGAGTGACGTTCAAGAGGTTTTAGCCGTCGCTCGTTGTTCATTAAAAAGTTATAAACAAGAGAAATTTGAAAAATGTGCGAGTTAAAATTAAGTAGTTAAGACGTAATATATGGAGATCTACATATGTCGAAGCACTACACCTAAGCATACACTTTCCCAGCATATTCAAAGATTTTCAACGATTTAATAAATTTGAAAAGTATATGCTGGGTATATATATATAGTACTTATTTTGAATATGAAAAGCCAGAAACAACGAATGTGTATATGACCGAAGGTAGGAAAGTCATTAAAGCAGTGAATCATTAATATATAGAATAGTTTCTTTTAATATAAGTACAAATTATTCTTCATTTTAACTAACAGCACAAAAAGTTAAATACAAAGTATTCTCTGCTTTAACCTAACCTAACCTGACCTAACCTAATCCGGTTCTATTTTCCGAAACTGGAGCCCAGAACACATACGCTTCGCTCCTCCTCCACCAAGGTTAGGTTAGGTTAGGTTGCGTTTCTGCTAATTTATTCTATTAATAATAATATTGCTGAATAAAGTATATGAATCTGAAATATTTATTATTTTTCTTTCTTACTTTGTTCTTCTTTTGTTAATAACTTCTTAACAAACAACGAGCGACGGGTGAAACCTTCTGCGTGCTACTTGGGGAAGTGACTTTTGTAATATATGTCAAATTCAAGTCCTTACTTCGTGTGAAAAGTCGGAAATCCATACAAAACAACTGAACTTATTTTGTTAATAA
This sequence comes from Ooceraea biroi, assembly GCF_003672135.1. Classification (NCBI taxonomy): domain Eukaryota; kingdom Metazoa; phylum Arthropoda; class Insecta; order Hymenoptera; family Formicidae; genus Ooceraea; species Ooceraea biroi. The sequence continues at coordinate 7,651,385 of NC_039508.1, forward strand.
CTTTTTAACAAACAACGAGCGATAACTAAAACCTCTTGAAGGTCACTCAGGAGGGTGACCTTGACAACATATGTCAAGGTCAAAGTCATTGGAGGGGGTTCTCCTTTTCTGAACTTTTACCGAATCCAGTAGCAATTCATTCAATCCATTATAATAGTTTTTTTCTTTCTATTATGTTACGTTACTTTATTCAATTATGCCAATACGGTATTTTAAAATTCTCGTTCAACGTTATAACAATTCAAAACTTTAAATCGTGTCTCCTGAAAAATCACAAGTTTTGAGTTATGTCATTGTTGCAGCAAATGAGCGATATTAATAATTTCAATAAATATTTCAGTATGTTATTCTAATTTGTTAGACTAATTTTGTTGAAGAACGCGCGAAATAGCGTGACACGCATAAGCCTCACGTATAGGCGGTGAGAGCGTGTGATAACGTGTTTATTTGTGTTTTCACACATACTTTGGGACAGCATTAAGCGAAGCACGTCGCGTAATCTTTCTCTCTCGGTTTCACGTCTTGCGTAGAGGATAGCAGATCGCCGCGACTCCCACCATCTGCGCGCTCCATACTCTTCTCGCGCCATCTCTCTACCGACAGGCTCTACCTTAGAAAATCTCTAACTTATCGACCCGATCGTTATGTGTGCGACACACGGATATACGGACAGCATATCTGCCCTTTGGTGTACACGCTCGCTTGCTTGTAGTGTATGTTGCCAGCGGCATAAACTGATTGCAGCTCTCGGAACATCGAACAACTAATCTTGTGCTCGTTTTATTCTTCGTCACGACTTCACGTATACGCATAGTTACTAAATTTTTATAAACACTCATCTTTTTTACTACGCTTATAAATTTACTTCTAAAAACATCCTCATATTCCTTCATCCTGTTCTAAGTTGGGAGCCACCCTATGTTGTACATACGAAATGTAAAATTGTTGTAGTCAGACAATAAGCCGGGAAGAAAATTTAATTTTAAAACTTTTTCTCGTTTTTCACATAAACTCCATTGGTCCCGTATTCATTACTGCCTATACTTTAATCGTGACAAAGGATTTTTCATTCTATGCAATCAATAAAAAGATTAGTGTTCACAAATTTTATCGATATTATAGACGACTTCAGGATCCCCTTAATAAAATATAAAATTAAGCATAAAAATAACGATATTGGGAATTACAATAATAATAATTATAAAAGTAAAAATAATAACTCTATTCTGTGGTGGAATAGTGATTGCGTAAGACTAATTAGATTAAGGAAAGCGGCTAGAAAAAAACTAAAGTACTCTTTTACCAAAGATAATTTCATTAAATGTAAACAAGCGGAGGCTAAGGTCAGAGTTAGGCTCAAAAAGATAAGAATAGTTTTTTAATTTTTGTAGCACACTTAATAGACAATCTAATTTAAAGTACAGTAGCCGCCAAAAATGTATCAACTTTTGGTTTTCTAAACATAACCTCCTTATAACCTAACCTAATTTGATGACACTTGGCTTGTAGTTATCTCATACCAAGTGGTGTTGTGTGTGGTAATTGAAGAGATTTTCCAAAGGTAAGATCGACGATATGGAGAATTTCATTATATCGACGAAAAACCGCGTTTTACGTTTTACATAATTTTCATTTTTATTCTTGTTTTCCCTTATTGTTTCACTTCCTTCTTTACACGAAATGTCGTTCAGTATGGGTAAGACGCGTGGCAGTCGCAATCTCACTCTGCAGCAGCTCGATGGCATCGCCCGAGGTCGTCAGCAAGGCCGCACCCTCGACCAGCTCGCGGCTCAGTTTAACGTCTCCAAATCCGCTATATCTCGTGCCCTCCACCGTTTCCGAATCCGTGGAGACGCCATCGTCAAAAAGCAGTCCGGGAGACCTCGTATTACTAACCGTCTCATCGACTGCAATATAGTCCGTGCTTCCCGCGACGACCCTCGCCGTTCTGCCTCTGCCATATCAGCCCTCATATCAACTATCTCGTGCCCCGTTCCCTCCATTCGGACCATCCAGCGTCGTCTGCAGCAGGCTGGACGGACCTCGTCCCGCTAAGAAGCCGTTCATCAACGCGAAGAATCGGGCGCGGCGAGTTGCGTGAGCGAAAGCACATGTGGGGTGGACTCGTACTGAGTATAATCCCAGGTGCTCTGGTCGGATGAGAGTAAGTAAAACTTATTCGGATCCGACGGTGTGAGGTTTGTAAGGCATCCCGTGGGCTCAAGATACGATCCCAAGTACCAGACCCCCACCATGAAGCATGGCAAGCCCACTGCGACGCATTCAGGGCACCATGGATCGCTACCAGTATAAGGACATCCTGGAGAAGACCATGCGTCCCTTTGCCCTTGGCTCCATGGATCGAACGTTCGTCTTCCAGCAAGACAATGACCCGAAGCAGCGCTCGAAAGAAGTGCTAGACTGGTTCCGCCGCCGTCGGATCAGTCTACTCGAATGGCCCAGCCAGTCTCTCGACTTGAACGTTATCGAACCGCTGTGGGATACCTTCGAGAGGATGCAGGACGGCGAAGAATGCTGACGAGAAGTTCGCTCAGCTGGCCGACGCCTGGAGCCGCATCCCCCAGTCGACCATCGACGCACTCGTTGACTCCATGCTCCGTAGATGCCAGGCTGTAATTGACTCTAAGGATTTTCCCACCAAGTACTAGATCCTATCCACTTGCCCTATTCATAGTTTTATTTTACTCGCCACATCTAACTTGTTATATTACTTTAAAGTCCGGTGTTGATTTTTGTTGAAATCAGATCAAAATAAACATTGCTCCTATAATTAGCTATAGTGTATGCAACTCAAACCATCAATGTGCAACCGAATTCGTACTTTCCTAGTGTGAATCAGTAAACGTCTTAGACTAATCGAATAACTTTGAAAAAAGTTATTCTCAAAAAACTAAAAGTTGATATATTTTTGGCGGCTACTGTATGTTTGGCAAAAAATAAAAGAATCCTGATTCTCAATATGGTTTTTGTAATGGTAAGTCTCGTGATAATTTAGCATATTTCCACTGAAAAATTTCTTTAAGTTTTGAGGACCATAAATCAACTGCAGCTTTGTTTTTGGACATTCAGAGTGCTTACGATAATGTGTTAACATTCTGATTGATAAACTCAAGGATATAGGTCTTCCTTCTAACGCTCTTGCGTTTATTTATAATGTGACTCATAGGAGAATTTGTTACGTTTACTTTTGGTACACTTACTGAAATCAGGATAGTTCACAAAGGCCTTCCACAGGGTAATGTATTCAGCCCTTCTTTATTCTCCTTCTATGTGGCAGATCTCGAAAGTAAAGTTTCTGAAGTTCAAGATGTACAGATTCTCCAGTTTGATGATGTTTATCTAATTTCCGTAAATAAGGACCCTAATGAGGCTGTTAATCGACTGGAAGGTGGAGTCAATGCGATTGCATTGTGGTTTAATGACCTTGGTCTTAACTTGACTCCTAATAAATCCTCGTTATGCGTTTTTAGCAATAGTACTTCGACTCGGAAAACTGTGAAAACCCTCCGCTTCAGGGCACATCTATCCACTCTCAAAAATCCATCAGATTCCTGGGAGTAGTGTTTCAGAATGATTTAAAATGGAACAGCCATATTGAATCTATTTGTAATTCTACGTATGTATAAATCTATGAGAGTGTTAGGCTTCCTTCGCACTACTTGCTGGGGGGCTTGCTCCAATTTACTCCTTCTCATTTATAGGGCTCTTATACGATCAAGGATCGAATATGCCTCTTTCATCTGGTATCAATTACCTAAGTATTTACAGGATAAGTTGAATAGAATTCAATTTGAATCTCTTAGATTAGCTTTCGGTTATCAACGTCCTACTCCTACTAATATCATCTTAGCTGAAGCTAAGAAAGCACCTCTATCAACCAGAATTACATTTTTACACAGTGTGGCTAAAAAGTTTTAGGACTCAGCTCATAAACAAAACAGAAAGTATGATAAAAAATTTTATTATTAATTATTCTATATATGACCCTTGTAAAGTTATACATCGCTCGGCACCCTCCGCCATTCGCTCCAGAGCATACTGGAAATCTGTTGCTGAAATGCTTCGTAACTCCCTCGTTACGTTATCTTGGATCGTCTTGATATCATCGAATTGTCCTTTTAGCTTTAATTTCAACTTTGGAAACAAAAAGTAATCCGCCAGTGCCAAATCCGGCGAATACGGTGAATGGTGTAGCAGTAACAGTTTTTATCGCTAAAAACTGGCGAATTACTGCTGCTTGTGAGACGGTGCGTTATGACAACCGCAAATAACACACGACACGCAAAACGTAGTATCTCGGCGAACACTCAACGGAAATTGGTGCAACTTGGCAACTGTATTCAGAAGGCTTTGGACTACATGCTTTCGTTTGTCGCATACAGATAGCGCCACTTACACCGTTTCTATTACATCAGTCCTAAAACTTTTTAGCCACACTGTGTAAGTAAAAACTATATCTCGAAAGTATTGTCATTTGAAAACCATCCATTAATTTCTTTATTAGAAGAGTTTGATAATTTATATGAGAACCCGATAGAAGTTTAGTTCCTAAGTTCTTTATTGCTGACTGTTATCATAAAATAATTCCTTTCATCTTATTTGATCGGGCGATGGTCCTCCTTTTAGGCAGTTATCGTATCAATCACTTTTGTTTATTCCATTTGTATCTTTTTTGGAAGGGGACACAGTATAAGTATATCCAGTATCGACACTGAGCGTCAATTCCTTTGTTGTAGTGGGTCCCTGGTCACATGACTTACCACCATGTTGAGGATAGGATAGGCGCTTAAATTAAGCCACAAAATGATTTATTTCCTTATAAATAGTTTACTGCTCGATCATGTTATTTCATTACAAAAATATTTTATTATATAAATGTACAATTGTAAATCTATAAAATGTGTCAAAATTTAAAAAATGTGCAATTATGAATCTAAAAAATATGTCCCTACAAAATGTATCTCTAAAAAAGCTTGATTTGTGAAATTAAATGAAATTTGTAGATGAAATTGTATTACATTTAATGAAAGAAAAAGTAGAATTTAAATCGTTTCAAAATGTTTTTATAAATGATAAAACGTTACATTTTAACATCATTCATATATCTCTTTTATAAAATTAATTCATTTTTATGAAAGAAAGTGAAAAGTAAAATCGAATTTTAAAAAAGCTTAATCCAGGTATTCGTCCCGAAATATTTGGACATTTATCCATGGCACGACTATACCCACCTCTAATCATTTTGTTGCTATTATGTAACAAATTATTACAGAATTATTGATATAATACATAACACAAATAAACATATGTACATAAAATATTTACTAACCTTGATCTTATGTCATCCATGGAAGCCATATTCCTGGTAGGACAAATCAACGTATATGCACTGAAAATTGGATACCGCTGAAGGAGTTCAGTGTCGATACTGGATATACTTATACCGTGAAGAGGATATGTTAAAGGACTCCCCTGAAGCCGAAGTCAAGTTTAGGGAATTGTTTCTGTTGGAATATAGATAATTTCAAGTAGGATGCTAGGAACGAATGAGCCATATAGATGGCATTGATAGCGTTGATAGTGTTACGTCCAGAACTCCGTGAGCTCAAGAAAGGGCGCAACCAGACGCCGCTCGAGGTTCGTTGGCACTCAGCCGCAGAATCTCGAGTTCGAGCTGATCGATACGCTTCGATGTTTGGGTCAACGACCAAGGTCGATCTACCCTAATAGTCGAAACGGTCAACTCGTTGGTCCCTTTTAGGTAAGGGGAATGAATCCCTATTACCAGGGATAGGACCTGTCGAGGAAAGAGAGTGAAACGAGGGTAGTAAAATGAATTAAATTCTCTTTTTTCTCTTAAGAAATTAACATATTATATTTGAACCAGATACATTGATGACTTAAATGAAATAAATAATTTGCAAAAATACAATTAAACAATGAAAATTTGGAATTGGATTACAATCAGCATTATAATTCGCAAGCTTTCGATACATTGATGACTTACATGAAATAGATAATTTGCAAAAATACAATTAAAAAATGAAAATTTGGAATTGGATCTCAAAATGGCATTATAATTCTAATGAGTAACGGAAATTAAAACTATAATTTTGGTTAATTTGAAGGTATCGATTCCATATTTATAAATCGGTATAAATTTATATTAAATTATCTAGACAGGTTAAATTTCGGAGTGTTTAATTAAAATTAAATAAGAACTCTCGAACGTAGGATGTGAGGATAAGCATGGGATGGACACGGTTACTGGTGATAAAAGGAACGAATGTATTAGGACCAGCGTTCCTGAGTGCGTCCCTGAGGGCAGGTACGTTGATAGATTCGGGTCCACAGATTACGGTGTGAGGCGGAAGGGGAAAAGAGTAGGTGGGGAAAAAATCGAGGAAATATTCAAATAATAATTGGAAAGTGCCCTGGGAAAATTCCCTTAACGCGGAAATGGTAGGGATAGGTAGCTCGGAAAACTCGGCGTTTTCAGGGACTGGAGGTGGAGGGGGAATGAGTGGTTCCGGACACACTTCGGGAATTGGGGAAGGGATGGCCGAGTTAAGATACTGCTCGAGCTCCTGGGAGGGAATAGGAGTACCATCGAGGAGACAATTCGGGGAGGGAAAGAGGGGAGTAGCGGGGTGAAGAAGGTGGATTCGCGTGTGTTGAAGAAGAAGGAGAAGATATGTTAATCAAAAGTGGTGATAGCCGCTCGGTAGAATCGCAACAAGGGGATCGTACTGGGCTGTTGGGTTTCCCCGGTTGTTCGGTTGCTGCCGGTTCGGAGAAGGGTGCCCTTTGCTCGGTCGACACTATTTCTGCCGGGGAACTACTCCGTCCGCGATTTATATGGGCCACTTAAAACGGGAAAACGGAATAAACTTTGTTCGGTAATATGAAAAAAAATAAAAAGCCACGAAACGGTTGAAGGGGAGAAAAATAAAATTAACATGCGAATTTTGGCTTACTTTCTTCGGTGCTGCTCTTTGGATGGAGAACTTCGATGGCTTGGATGAGGGAGCCAACCGGACCAGAGAGTCTTGGCGTGGAGACTATCACTGACTCTACTTTTTTAACGCGACGTCCCGATCATAGGAACGAAACCTTTTGTGCGTAATATAATGAAACAATGCTCAAACGTAATGCTCAATACTCAAAGACCAAAGACGCACTCTGGCCAAATTGTTCCCTTTATATAGGGCTAAAAGAACTTAGAAGGGGGTTATTCTGGTTCCGAGAAAAGAAGGAAATACGAAAAATTTGTTTCTAATGAAGCAGCGTTTGTTGCTTCTAAAATTACCGTGATATCTGATGGATTTATGGTTTTGTTTTCGTGAATTAAAGTGCGGCACTTGTGATGACCCCTCCTTCGACCCTACATATAACAATCCACGTTTACGTTTTCATTAGTCTAAATCTATTTATATCACGTATCTGGTTCGCGGCTGCCCATGTATGGCAGAATTTCTCAGTATTTAGATTCGGTGGATTATTTTATTGCCGTCAGCGAGTGACGTCTCCCAAGTGCCGCTCCGCTTTTTCAGATCTGGAGCGATCTTCCCTAAGTGATTTTAGCCGTTAACCCCAGATATATTTAGCCTATCGAGTGCTTCGGCTGAGCACAGGCGTCAAAGAGGATTGAAAAGTTTGTGAGCTTTATGGTTCGTATATCATTTCGTGACATTTCGCTAAGACCACTTGGCCCCTCCACCCGTCCGGTCGTACTTTTCGCTGGTGGGGATTGGTTCTTGATTATTATTTTTCTCTATTTCTAAATTTGGTATTATATACAGGGTGTCCCAGATTTACCGAATCACCGGTTCAGGGTAGATTCCTGACGTCATTCCAAGACGATAGTTTCTCTTGCAAAATGTCGAGGGTGGCGTAGTTTCGGCGCTACGAAGGGTTGTATTTATCCTATCCTTGTGCAGAATTTTCCCGCGTTTAGTGACGGTAGGTCGAAGGGGCCCCGCGCATCGCGCACACTTCAATTTGAACAGCCGCGAAAAATTAAGATCAAATCCGATCAGTTCCAACCTCCACGTGGTGCACACTGGGCAATGCTAATGCTGACGGTAAACAGTAAAAAACTAAAGAAAAAACTTCAATGTCTATTATAAAGTAAGTTATCATTGGTCCGTCAAAGGTTGAACCTGAGTTTTCGGGATAAGGAGGGCGTTTTAAAAAATGTTTCGAACAAAAGTTACTTACTTTTTGATGGAAAATCAGAATCTGCAATAAAAAGTTGGGATTTTAATTTAAAAAATTAGAAGTGCCCTTTACGTGACCTTCAAACGACCATTCGAGGTCAAACCAATGGCACCATCTTATGTCCCCCTTCAAACCAAACAACTTTTGTCTGAAACATTTTTCGATTTAACGCAGTGTTTCTAAGAAATTTGAGTGAATCCTTTAAAATAGGACACCCTGTATGATGTCTCCACCTAGTTTAGTAGCTATCGCTCACTTTATTGATAGTATTAACATTAGAATATGAAAGTTTCTTATTGAGAGTGTTTTTTGCTTTGTTATGTATTAAATAATTCTTGTAATGTAATTTAAGTTAAGTTAACTAGTATAACACAAACAATATATGTAACTAGGTTAGAGTACTATGTACTTAGGTTTAAGTAGTTACGTTTCGCAAAGTATACTGTTAAGTTCTTTTTTTATAGTAAAATAGAGTACTTTGTATGTAAACATTCAGGGCAAGATGGGCGCGACTCCCAAGCCCCTTTTTGTTTATATTTATTTCAATAGAAAAAACACTGAAAGCGATTGACTGGCGTCGTAAACTCCGCGTCCGGTTCCTATCCCAGTTCTTAGTTTCCGGCTACTGTTCTCATTGTCAGTTAACTTATCGTCCAGTGCTTCAGCTCTGCACATGGCCAGTCACCTGCTTACGATATTCCCTCGCGATCGTTCAGTTTTGATATTGGTTAGCAGTAGAATTGAGTACCCAAACGTGACTCCTTCGTGCAAGGAAAAAGGGTCCGAACAAATCAGAGCAATCGAGCCCAATGTAGTCAGACGAAGTCACGCGAGACTTCTCTTCTCAGAAATCGCCACGTTACGTGACATCGCGCCATTGCTCAATCGCGATCGCCACGTGGTACCAACTCGAGCATTAACAGGCCGAGCTAAACGAAAAAGTCTGTATATCTCCGAGGATCATACGCGGCGATATATCGTCATTTCATTTCAAGATAGTCCGTCCGTCAAGATCGTTCGTCGTTTGCATCAAGATAGTCCGATTCGGCGCCTTTGAAATATTCGGCGCTCAAGCCGCGAGCTACACGAGGCTCCGTCGAGCGTTGCGCTATTTGTAGATAATTGTAACTGTGAATAAAATATTGTTTAAAGGCCAGTACTGTCCATCGCTTCTCAACCGCTGTGCATTCTGCCCGATTTCGATCTCCCACGCACAAATCTTCTCTGCGCGCCCGTCGGTGCGCTACTGGCATCTCTCAGGCTCAATCAACGCCCATGAAAATCGTCGCGGCGAGCACACCTGCTATAATAAGAAAAGTGTAATGTTACGTCCAAACTCCACGGTCCCTTGCTTTCGTAAGAAACAGATAATAGAATTACATCCGTCTTAATATTTTCCGCATGCTATTGACTATTCACGCGTTATTGAGCCAAAACGGTTGCTGCACAATATCAATCAAATTTTATTTTTTTATTATATTTGACACGGTACCAAGCAGAAACCTCGCGAGGACCGTAAGACACGCAGTACATGTGCCCATCGCGTGATCGTTAGATAAACATCCTCAAGCAGCAACCCTGAACGCTAGCGCATCGTCCATCTTATCACAACGACCGTTGGCTCACCTTGGCCGTGAACACGTGCATTTCATCACCGTACCGATCATTAATCATGATTACGCTCTTGTCTCCTGCTCTCGCCTGTCGATCAAAGTCCAAAGGTGGCCCCTCGATATTTAGCTACACGTCTCCTCCCGTTACCTAACTACGGGCGTTTTCCCATTAGCTAATAAGGACATTTCCCTTTCCGAATGGTCCCGAGGAATCCTCTCCTACACGATTTTTCATATATTATAAAAAGGGCAGTGAAAACGCCCGAGGCACTTAATAGCTTTCGTTCCAGTCAGCCAGACTTTTTGTCGCAATTTAAATTCCGAGCAATACCACATAATTTTAAAACATAGGCCAGTACGATCCGGATCTAAGAATATCCATCAGCGCCTTGCACTCTTTGTTCCACCTTCAGTTGCAGGAGTATCTTCTGCAGTTCATCTTCCGATTCTGTCACTGGACAATATAAAAATAAGCCTTTTGGTTGATTTCTTTTTCCTTTTTAAAATTTTTTTAGTATTTGCAACTGGTTGTCATTTTTTTTATTTGCCTCTTCCTTTGCTTTCTCCCTTAATTACACTCTTTTACCCTTTAGTTCCTATAGTGACATCCTGTGAAATTAACATCACGTCGCATCGACCAGCGGTTCCTCAATTGACTCCAGAGGTGATCACCGATGAGGAGGTCGAAGGATTTTTAAAAGAGTTAGAGTCTCTCTTGAGTGATCCAGATGTTTTCCCTCTCCCACCTCTAACATCCTCACCTTCCTATTCACCCATTCCTCTTGAAGAATTAACCCAGCATTCCCCCGTGCGTTTTGTCTCACGGTCACCCTTTCCGATTCCATTGGAAGACATTGAAACATTCACTGATCTTCCTCACCAGAGTTTATCTCCAGCCAACTTTCCATTGTTCTCTCACCTTCCACCGTTTCTTCCGAGTCCGACATCTGACATTCCTCCGGTTTCAACCCGAAGGGCGGAGCATGAAGAGAGCCAGCCAGAATAGATTTTATTCATACCAAATCGTATCATAATCATCCGTTCAATCGCATCAATCCGCTTTTAATTTTATCATATTATATTTGTTATTAATTATTTCAGTTTTATTATTTTATTGATTTCGAAACCATTTATTAATGTGTCATGTTCAGTTATTTCCTTTTAATCAGTTGTTATTACTCTCCTTCCAAAACGAATTGTTTTATTTTCTAATGGTCATTTAATTGCGAAATTGAATAATTTTCAAATCCTTGTTTTTTTTAAATAAATTTACTTTCAGTTATTATTAAATTTTAACTTTCGTTTAAATTATTTCACCTTTTCCCTTTCTCTAATCGCACGAGGTCCTATCCCTTGTAATAGGGTACTTCCCTTACAATAAAAAGGACCAACGAGCAGACCTCTACCTTTAAGAAGCGTAAGAGCGGCTCCCGGCCGTTGACCTTCTTTCAGGTAAATTAGTCGGCTCGACTCACGTTCACACGTGAAAGTGGGTTGTACGTCTGGACGTAACAGTAATGAGACATAAGTTAACTATGAAAGGAATTATGTTGAAAAGTAGGTAAATGGTTGTATTAATAAACAAAATAAACCGTTTTTAAACTATAACTGCTTGTTTCTTTATTTGTTAAATGACCTTTATGTTTCAATTAGTCGAAATAAATGACAAATTTTCTTCAAACTCCAGCTTTATATGAATATTTTATTATGTACACATGTTTTACATAAAAAATCATCTATTCAATTCTATTATTCTTCATCCTTTCTTGCGTGCGTGCGCGCAGAAACATACATTCATTCATACTTTTTCTTTTTCTAAGAATGAAATTGCTGACAGACGAGTGGCCTTGACAGCTATTCTACTTGACCTATTGGAACAGCAGAAGATTAGAAGAGATCAATTACTAAAGACGATTAACACAATAGAGCAACAACGATATGATTCTGTAATTATATTTGTTATTTTTTATCTTAAGTTTCAATGATATATATGTATATAGGGTGTTTCACATAAGGGTAAAAACCTTTCGCCTACAGGTAGATCACGTCAAATTGAATTAAAAAGTCCTGTACCATTTTGCAATTTACGCAATAGTTAACGAGTTAGTAATCATTAAAAATCGCTGTATTAGTCCGGCCCACCGCCGAATGCAAGCGCGCGGCGAGATGCGACCGCCTAGCGATCGAGATTGCTAGGCGCGCCGCTTTTGCCTAACCATTGTCACTTGTGATAAACAACTTCCGGCGCACCTAGCAACCTCGATCGCTATGCCACATACACACTCCCAAAAAAAGCGGTACACTAAAATTTAGGGAAAAATTTACCAACCTTCAAATGATCATAACTTGGTAAATAATGAAGATAAAAATATGTTCAAAAATGCAAAATGAAGCTTCAAGTATCCACTTTAAGAATATTTGAATGGCAATTATGGTCGGTCATTTGATTCAAAATGGCGGATGACAAAATGAGAGGATACAAAAGTGATAACCGAAAGTCCGAGTTTGTGACGGTGCATGGCGTGAATTAGATATCGCAGCCTAATGGGACCAAATGCAAATGAAAATATAGTGTTATCTTTAAAATGCTTTTTACCGAGCTCGATGCGATCATTTTTCGCTGAGTTGTGCAACTTTAAAAAAGAAACACTGTTAAGTAAATTTGGAGTATCTCAACAAAAAATTATCGCATCGAGCTTTGTAAAAAAGCATTTTAAAGATAAAACTCTATACTTTTATATGCATTTAGTCCCATTGGGCTGCAATACCTACTTTACACCATGTGCCATCGCAAACTCGAATCTTCATTTATCAATTTCGCATGCTCTCCCTTTCCGCCATTTTAAAAAACTCGTCGTGCACAATTTCGATTTAAATTGCGAAAAGTAGGGTTTCAAAGCTTTAAAACCGTTTTTGAAATTTTGTGCTAGGATAGTTAGGTACCGAGATATTCAATTTCGAATTTGCAATATCGTCGATTCAGCAAGGCCTAAGGAATTAGAAATCCCTGCGGTTCGTTTAGTTCTTTTATAAATCCAACTGCTGCGTTCATTATTCTTTATACTCCAAACCCTCCTTGTGGTGTGTGCGTGTGTGGGTGTAGGTGTATGTAGGTGTGTGTGTGTGTGTATCACAAGGATGAGGACCCCGTGGTTCGTCAGTTCCACAGTAATTTAAGACTCCAAACCCTCCTTGTGGTGTGTGTGTGTGTGTGTGTGTGTGTGTCACAAGGATGAGGACCCCGTGGTTCATCAGTTCCACAGTAATTTAAGACTCCAAGCCCTCCTTGTGGTGTGTGTGTGTGTGTGTGCGCGCGCGCGCGTGCAAAACGCTTTTTTACAAAGCTCGATGCGATAATTTTTTGTTGAGATACTCCAAATTTACTTAACAGTGTTTCTTTTTTAAAGTTGCACAACTCAGCGAAAAATGATCGCATCGAGCTCGGTAAAAAGCATTTTAAAGATAACACTATATTTTCATTTGCATTTGGTCCCATTAGGCTGCGATATCTAATTCACGCCATGCACCGTCACAAACTCGGACTTTCGGTTATCACTTTTGTATCCTCTCATTTTGTCATCCGCCATTTTGAATCAAATGACCGACCATAATTGCCATTCAAATATTCTTAAAGTGGATACTTGAAGCTTCATTTTGCATTTTTGAACATATTTTTATCTTCATTATTTACCAAGTTATGATCATTTGAAGATTGGTAAATTTTTCCCTAAATTTTAGTGTACCGCTTTTTTTGGGAGTGAATGTATATAGATCACATCTCGCCGCGCGTTTGCATTCGGCGGTGGGCCGGACTAATACAGCAATTTTTAATAATTAATAACTAGTTAACTATTGCGCAAATCGCAAAATGGTACAGGACTTTTTAATTCAATCTGACGTGATCTACCTGTGGGCAAAAGGTTTTTACTTTTATGTGAAATACCCTGTATATACAGGGTGTCCCACTTTACCTTTCGTGCTTGAATATCTCAAAACCACGGCAATTTCGGGAAAATTATTTCAGACAAAAGTTGCAGGGTTGAAAGGGGGCCATTCAGTGGCGGTAACAGATTGATCATTCGGGATCATTTTTAAGGTCATTTGAAGGTCAAGTCTAATTTTTTAAACAGAAACCCATACTTTTTATTGCAAATTCTAATTCTGCGTCGAAAAATAAGTAACTTTTGTCCGAAACATTTTTAAAAACGCCCTCCTTATCCTGAACACTCAGGTTTACCCTTTGGCGGATCAATGATAATAACTCGCTTTATAACAGACACTGAAGTTTTTTTTTAGTATTTTACTGTTTATCGTCAGCATTAACGTTACCCAGTGTGCATCACAAATCAAAGTAAAGATTTTTTGAATTCTTCTGCCTGAACCGACGAGTAATGAGATTCCAGCATTTAATCAAAAAGCTATGCCCAAGTTGGAGAAAATGTTGACCATTTATACCTTTGCATAGAAATATTTTTTAAAGTAGAGTCAAAAGTGCCATAAAGCAGCCCACTGGATAATAGCATTAGTGTGCACCACTAAAAACTTCCTTTTAAAGTTTATAACACGAGTCGAAAAACTGATATTCATAATATTCCTTTGGGATCATGAACATTTAGGATCATGCGTGGAGGAGCAATCTCTACGTAGTGCACACTGGGTAACGCTAATGCTGACGGTAAACAGTAAAATACTAAAAAAAAACTTCAGTGTCTGTTATAAAGCGAGTTATTATCATTGGTCCGCTAAAGATTGAACCTGAGTTTTCGGGATAAGAAGGGCGTTTAAAAAAATGTTTCGATCAAAAGTTACTTACTTTTCGACGGAGAATTAGAACATGCAATAAAAAGTATGGGTTTCCGTTTAAAAAATTGGACTTGACTTTCAACTAACCTTAAAAATGATCCCGAATGACCAATCTGTTACCACCATTGAATGGCAACCCTGCAACTTTTGTCTGAAATATTTTTCCCGAAATTGCCGTGGTGTCGAGATATTCAAGCGCGAAAGTTTAAGTGGGACACCCTGTATATATATATACAGGGTGAGCCATTTTAAACAGTTCAGTTGATTATGTCGAAAACCGAGTCCGATAGAACAAAATGTTTTAGATGAAATTTATAGGGTTCTGAGGGGGTCAAAAGGTGGTGACCTTGTGATTTTACCAAGGTCATTTTTCGAAGACATATGAAAGTCACCTTTGGTTTTTTAAATGGAAACTAGTATTTTTTATTGCATATTTGAAAAGATTATCGAAGTTTGCATAAAAAATATTTATGACTTGTGTGAGATATGTCTAACAGTTTAGAAGTTATTCAGGTATGATGAATTTTTTTCATTAAATTCTACCACAAATAACGCGGGCACGGATGTTTGTGTTTGTCCATTCTTAGCGATACCCAGGATCAACGACGAGGATGTGATGGATATCTGATCCCATTGGGGTGCTTGATTACCGTGAGTCCCCTTGCCTCTCACGATTAGATATAGAACTAACTGTTCAATAGATGTTCAAAGACATCTCCTCTTCTCGCACATAGATTAACTCGCATTTTAAAACTATCAATAGTGCGCAATAAGACTTCACGTGAAATGTTATAGCAAACAGTACGTATTCTGTTTTTCATGTCATCTCTCGCGGTTGCTGGTCGAGTATAAACGCAATTTTTAATGAAGCCCCATAAAAAAAATTAGGAGACGTTAAATCTGGCGATCGTGGTGGCCATAATATCGGTCCATTTCGACCTATCCATCGATTGGAAAATGCATGATTTAAATATGCACGTACTTAATGTGCATAATGTGGTGGCGCGCCATCGTGCTGATACCAGAGTCGTTGTCTGGTATCTAAATCAACATTTTCCAATAAAATGGGTAATTCGTCCTCGTCGTTGATCCTGGGTATCGCTAAGAATGGACAAACACAAACATCCGCGCCCGCGTTATTTGTGGTAGAATGTAATGGAAAAAATTCATCATGCCTGAATAACTTCTAAACTGTTAGACATAGCTCACACAAGTCACAAATATTTCTTATGCAAAATTCGATAATCTTTTCAAATATGCAATAAAAAATACTAGTTTCCATTTAAAAAACCAAAGTTGACCTTCATATGTTTTCGAAAAATGACCTTGGTAAAATCACAAGATCACCACCTTTTGACCCTCTCGGAACCCTACAAATTTCATCTAAAACATTTTGTTCTATCGGACTCGGTTTTCGACATATTCAACTGGACTGTCTAAAATGGCTCACCCTGTATATAAAGGGTGTTTCAGAGCGACCGTATCAGGCTCTTTCTTCGAAAAATATGCATTTGCATGAAAAATGTTTTATAGAAAAGTTGTAGGGTTTTACGTGACGCATTACGTAGTAGTATTGGTATGACCTTGAATGGCATTGTTAAAGATACATGAAGGTCACCTTCAATTTCTTAAATGGAACTCCCCTTTTTTTTATTGCATATTCTAATTTCCCGTCGAAAAGTAAGTAACTTTTGCTCGAAACATTTTTTTTTAAAACGCCCTCCTTATCCAGAAAACTTAGGTTCAACCTTTGGCGGGCCAATGATAATAACTCGCTTTATAACAGACACTGAAGTTGTTTGTTAGTATTTTACTGTTTACCGTCAGCATTAGCATTACGTAGTAGTATTGGTATGAATGACCTTGAATGACGTTGTTACAGTTACGTGAAGGTCACCTTCACTTTCTTAAGAAATTTGCTTTAATTATAAAAGAACATTCGCAATTTCTTGTCGATGTGAGAAAACAGTTTTTATTAGTTGCGCCCACTGCAATCAATTTTTGTGTCTTGAACATTTTTTGAATCGCACATGTTATCATTAACTCAAAATTACTTAAAAACATAGAAACACAGAAAATTAAATCAAAAGAATAACAAAATTTAAAACAGAAAAATTAAAAAATTAAAACAGAAAAATAAAAAAAATTAAAAACAGAAAAAAAAATGTTTCAGACAAAAGTTGTCCAAATTAATTAGTAGAAAAAGATAATATAATAAAAAATAGGAGTTTTCATTTAAAAATTAAGGTGACCTTGGTCTGAGCTTGGTAACACTACCCATGGTCACACTCATATTGCCACTGAATGCGCTTTTTAAAACCTTACAACTTTTGTTTGAAACACTTTCTTAAGAAAGTGAAGGTGACCTTCACGTAACTGTAACAACGTCATTCAAGGTCATTCATACCAATACTACTACGTAATGCTAATGCTGACGGTAAACAGTAAAATACTAACAAACAACTTCAGTGTCTGTTATAAAGCGAGTTATTATCATTGGCCCGCCAAAGGTTGAACCTAAGTTTTCTGGATAAGGAGGGCGTTTTTAAAAAAATGTTTCGAACAAAAGTTACTTACTTTTCGACGGGAAATCAGAATATGCAATAAAAAGAGGGGAGTTCCATTTAAGAAATTGAAGGTGACCTTCATGTATCTTTAACAATGCCATTCAAGGTCATACCAATACTACTACGTAATGCACCACTTAAAACCCTACAACTTTTGTATAAAACATTTTTCATGAAAATGCATATTTTTCGAAGAAAGAGACTGATACGGTCGCTCTGAAACACCCTGTATATATATACTGGGTGTCCTACAAAAAGTATCCAATCACTCTCCTGCAGGTAGATCTGGTTAAGCTGAATTAAAAAGTCCTATATCATTTTGCAATTAACCACGTAAAATTTTGAAATATTAATAAAAGAACATTTGCGAGTCAGTACTAATGAGAGCGCGGCTCGTGCAGTAAGGCTATCGGTAGGAGGGCCGTGCACTCGTTGTTGGTTACGGCGCAGTGAGGCAACGGTGCCAAAAAGCGTGCTTTGTAGCATGCAGTGGGGATGGAGTGGGAATGGTCTCACGAATCCTCGCACGCTTGCTGATATCACTGATGTGAGTGGAATGGGTGAGGCCAGAAAGCGTGCGACGATTCACGAGACCATTCCCACTCCATCCCCACCGCATGCTACAAAGCACGCTTTCTGGCACCGCTGCCTCACTGCGCCGTAACCAACAACGAGCGCGCGGCCCTCCTACCGATAGCCTCGCTCTCATTTGTACTAACTCGCTAATCTTTTTTTTAATATCTCAAAATTTTACGTGGTTAATTGCAAAATGATATAGGACTTTGTAATTCAGCTTAATGAGATCTAGAGAGCAGTGGAGATCCTTAACTCTGGCACTATGTGCCCCTGACATGGCGCTATAGCAACTAATCATCATCAACGAGATCTATCTGCAGGAGAATGATTGGACACTTTATGTGGGATACCCTGTATATAACTACGTGCGTATGTGACATTAAAATAATATAAGATAATATAAATAACTTAATAAAATAATATTTTTAGGATACGAGACGGGATAGTTTGTTTTGGTTGATGCAGTATCAATCTTTAATGGAAACTCGACCGCAAGGAATGCTGGAAATGTTAAAACCTACATTAGTTCGTCATATGGCCATAGCAGGAGTTTTACATTGTCTTCCATTTCTGTCGACGTTGCCATCTTTGCTGCCGAATATCACCAACGAGCAGTTAAAAAATGTATGCAATTATTTAAAAATCTTAATTCTATAAAAAATAATAAAAAAGTTAAAAGTTAATTTTTAATAAACTTATTTATAATAATGTTAGGTGTATACATATAATATTAGGTGTGTGAATTAATTCGCAGTTTTTTTGGCATCTAATTTGACTAATAGCTTTTGACAGCTATTTGAAATTTAAATATTTTCCCACCATTTTATGGTCTTAAAAAGCTGACATTATGTTTAAAGGACATTTTATAATTATGAACATAACTTAGTATTGTATGTGCTGACTCCCATAAACCTCATATTAAGCATTGAATTTTTTTATCTTCTAACTAAAAAGAAGAGTGCTAAAGTCATGTCCATGAATTTTCGCATTTTGGCAAAGACGTGGTGTCATACAACTTGTAAAAAATTATATCAGAAGTATCAGACAAAGTAATTTCGATCTTAATGATGAGCCATGCTCAGAAGAACGGAAGAGCAGTAACTCAAAGAAAATCCGGCATAAACTGAAAAAGCTTGCCGAACAATTGGGAATAATCCAATAAGCTGTTTTTTATATTGAAGTAGTTAGGTAAAATTCAAGTGAAAGCCGATAGATTCCGCATGAACTTAGTGTCACTAACAAAGTACAGCATTATAATAAGGCTTTATCTTTATTATCGTGGTTTAAGCAAAAGGATTGTTTATATCAAATTATCAGGGGTGATGAAAAATAGATTCTATATGATAAACCGAAACGAAAAAGTCATTCAATTCCGGACAACCATCTACGTTAATTGCCAAGTCAAACGTCAAGAAGATCTTGTGCGTTTGATAGACACGAAAGACATTGTGTATTATAAGTTTTTACTAGGTAATAAAACTTACAACAGCACATTATCAACAACTGCTGATCAATTTCAGTGCTGAATTGGAGATTATAAGCCGAATGCGGACATAACGGATGCCAATTTGCCAACAAGTTTTATGGAAATCTGCTGGCATACTGCTCGCATTTTGCTTACTGAGTAAAAGATGACAGAAACTATTAGAAAGTAATGTAGAATATTTTGAGAAAATTAAGCTTATATAATATATTTTGTTTAATTAAGTTTTAGTTTTACAAATAAATGTTACGAATTACTTCACACATCTAATAAAAAGATTAGAAATTTTACCGTATATTGCTATCTGTAAAATTTAATGTACGTATTTTCATACTTGTAAACTTGTACATATTTTCGAATTTCTGAATTTAGAAATTTAATACAAATGAAGTGTAGTAGGATCTCTGCAAATTATTAGATTTTCGAATTTTTAGAAATAATCTTGAATCTTCTTTCTACGAAATCTTAGTTTAGTTATTGTGAAATTTATTGTATGTCTTTATTATTATTGTTTTACATCTTACAGATTGGCATAAATTGCGATAAAGATCGTGCCGCCATAATGTTGGCGGTTGAGAATTATGTAATGGAACTAAAACTGAACGAATCAAGAATACCTTCTGCACCTCCCGAAGAATCTACAATACCTTCCGCACCTCCCGAAGAAGCATCGACCAGTCAAGATTATAATCTTGTTCAGAATATTGATATGACCGAATGTGTAATCTGCTTTGATTTACAAGTAAATATATTTTTTTCTAATTCTCAGAAGATGTGCGCTTACATACACGCATATACATACACATGCACACATGAAAGCACGCGCACACATGCACGTATGCAAATTTTCAAGTTCTATGGTATTGCTATATACATACATGTACTATATACATATACTATATAGGGTGTCTGATATCTGAGTGACCAAACGAAAAGTGATGGTAGAGTAGATTAAACTGAGAAGAAAAGTCCTCTACCATTTTGCAAAATTCGCAACAGTTATTAAGTAATAAGCAAAACTGTCTCGGCGAATGAGCGAACGAGAAACAATAGATTCGAGCAGCGAGCGGCACGCACCATATGACATCGCACCGAAAAAGTATTGTCACTTCGTTTTTCGGTGATAGGAAAATGATGCGCTATCATTTCTATATCACCTTGCGGTAGATAGTTTGGTGCGTTTTTTTATAGGGGTTTCCCCGATAGGCCTAATCCACTCTCATTACTCAATGCAAGAACTGAAAGATGTTGCACACCTAGATGAAGTAGTAATTTATTTTGCACGAAGAGTATAATACATACCGCAAAAGGAATGCATTTCCGTATTACACATACTAGTACCGAGGTTTTTTCATCGAAGACTTACAATTCTTTTCCTTTTAAATGCGATGACGCACTTATGCAGCTTTGTGTCGATATTTTAAATACAATGTACGCACATTGCACATTTTTTGATACGTTTTGTAGGATATCATTCATATCCGTGAAATCACTACTTATAAAATCCGAGCTGCGTGCATACGCATTTTTCTTCGCTAGCCGATGAACTATCACATTTGTGTACTTTTGAGCAGTAAATATTATTGTCGCCGTCAAACTCGGAAACACAAGAACTTTACGCAACTGCATACGTACATACACATTTATACTTTTTCGACGCGGTGTCATATGTCGCGTGCCGCTCGTCGCTCAACGCGTCCAGTCTACCGTTTCTCGTTCGCTCATTCGCCGAGACATTTTTGCTTATTACTTAATAACTATTGCGAATTTTGCAAAATGGTAGAGGACTTTTCTTCTCAGTTTGACCTACTCTACCATCACTTTTCGTTTGGTCACTCAGATATCAGACACCCTGTATAAGGAGTTTCCAAGAACTAATTCTTGATGTTATATATTTTATTTATATTCTGCATTTATTTATTTACATACGTATTCACATATGTATACTTATTTTATTGTGCTATTATTATATGTATTTTAATATTATTATCTCTTTTTGCAGTGTGAGATAATTTTTCTACCTTGTGGACATCTCTGTTGTTGCTCTTCTTGCTCGGATAAAGTTTTTGCAGGCTGTCCAATGTGCAGAAGTCCAATAACGCAAAAAGTTCGTGTTGTAAAACCTTAATTCATAAATCTTACTCATTCGTCTTATTCGCAAATTATTCTTCTTCAAGAACATTAAAATATGTTATTTTTTTGGTCTGTGTAATCACTCAAATTTATTAATAAACTATTCGCACAATAAAGCGGGAAACAAATATATAGCGCATAATAATAGTATTTATCACTGTATGTGATAATGGTCATGAATATTGTTATTATATTGGCATTTATGTATGCAATATTTTAGTGATATAGAAAATCAGGACTGAAATCAGTATTAAAAATATTGATATTAAAAATATCGTTTAAATATCGATACTTTCCTGTTTTATATATATGAAAAAAGACAATTTCTAGAAATGCCAATATAACATCACAAGCAACATAAATACTGATATAAAATATGTACTTTTCGATAAAATTGGTATTATATCTACAGGGTGATTCAGAACAACCACGCGTCCTTGCAAAGACGTATTCTGGAAGTAATTCTGAGACGAATTTTCCTCTACGAAAATTTTGTCCGAAGTTTACTTTTTGAATTATTAAAGGAAATAGTTAACGAGTAACGGGCCGAGTATAAGAGGCAGACAGGGGCGGCGCGCGACGCGATTTACCGCGACGCTTACGCGGGGCGCTCAGCTGATCGCTGCACACACGATACCTACTAAATACATGCATGTGATACATCACACACACACACACACACACACACACTCTCTCTCTCTCTCTCTCTCTTCTCATTCACTCACTCACCTGTACAGATTCGATGTTCTCATACTTGACGAATTGTAGCTTGACGGATGAATAATTTCACCGTGACTCAGATCGCACCTCACGTTTCCATCCACAAATCCACACCGAGTAATAAGCCAGAAGTTTTTTTCTGTCATAAATTGTCATCACGTATCGATACGCACTCGGATTTACTGACGCACTTGAGTGATAAACGAATCTATCGATTTATTATTACTAGTCGCTACCGATAAATCATTCGGCGACTGAAAATTATTCAAAGAAAGAAATACACATTACGCACAATCACAGTAATCGATCAGAAATTTTCTGGACACGTCTTTTATAAATTGTATCGCGTATCAACACTTTCACGGATTTATTCACACACCTGATCGATGGAATGAGGCATTTACGAATGCCTCTATCGGTTCATCACTGTTAATCACTACCGGTTAATTATTCGGCGATTGAAAATTATTCGAAGAAAAACGCGTACACAACGCACGTAACCCGACGCGGAGATAACTCGATAACAACAATCAGGTTATGTTTTTATAGTAAACTGCATGAATTCGTCAATCAAGGCTGACTTATCGATACTGTAAATCCGATCGATAAATTAGATACTATGATAACCGGCAGGGGAATGCTTCGAAACATTCGTACTGCCAAGTGAATAGTAGATAATGTCTGCCTGTAACGTGTCGATTTTTTAAAAATAATTTGCGAACTCGAAGAGAATGTTCCTCGAAAATAAAATATTTAGTTGCCCTGAAAAGGGCAGATTACTATAATATTTGGTTGCCCTGAAAAGGGCAGATTAATTATTTTAGAACACTTCTTTTTACAGCAAGTGTTCAAAGTGTCCGCCGTCCATTGTGATGCACGCTCTCATGCGTCTCAATAAATTTTCTTGCGTTTTCTCCAGGACTTCGTCCTCGATTGAGAAAATGGCATGGTGAAGTTTGTCATTTAATTCTTCGATGGTCTCGGGAAGCTGCCTGTAAATGACTTCCTTGCAGTAGCCCCACAAGAAAAAGTCCAGTGGATTGAGATCTGGAGATCTTGCAGGCCACCGTATCGGGCCATACCGGCCCATCCAACGTCCGGGAAATTGCTGATTTAAAAAATTTGTGACGATTCTGGCGTTATGTGGACCAGCACCGTCCTGTTGAAATACAATCTTATTTCTATTTATTAATGGTACTTCTTCCAGAAAGTCCGGCAGATTTTCCGTCAGAAATTCCATGTACGATGCGCCATTTAATGTTTCTGGAAGAATAACTGGGCCCAATATTTTTGTACCCATAATTCCAGCCCAGACGTTCAGTTTCCAACGAACTTGGGAATTTCTGAGTCGTGTCGGTCGAGGATTCTCGGCGTCCCACACATGCATATTGTGTGAGTTCAATATTCCTTCTCGCGTAAACAGCGATTCATCGCTGAATATTACGCAAGACGGAAGTTCTGGATCTTCGTTCACTCTTCTGAGGAAATCCTCGTAAAATCTCTTTCTCCGAGGATAGTCTTCTTGTCGTAAGTGTTGCACGCGAGTGTAATGATAGGCGTGTAATTTTTCTTCTTTCAATATCCTTTGGACTGTGGAATAAGACAATTCGTGTTCTCGAGCAATGTCCCGAATGCTAGTTTCAGGTTCTTGCTCAATAGCACGAACGACTGTTTCCACGTTTCGTAAGGTTCTCGCATCACGATGTCTACCAGTGTCTTTTTTCTTCGGTAAAACGCTTCCGGTTTCGTATAATCTTTGAGTTGCTGCAAGTATAACGTTAGGCCTGGGATGTCTTGCTCTGTTCGGATATAATTCCGCGTATCTTCTCGCAGCAACGTGATATTGTCCCTGACACTCACCGAGTGCCATCAGCATATCGTAATATTCTTCATTTGTGTACGCTGCCATTTCGCTCTGTTTCTTCGCTTTTAATAATCGAGGGATTATTGATTGCAATATCGATCGCTTCATCCTATTTATGCGATCTTCGCGGGGGGTCGGTACCCCTTCCGCGACCCCGCGGACGAATCGCGGACACCCGCGAGTCGCGTGTCGCGGGGTGTCGAATCGCGAAAGGGGTACCGACCCCCCGCGAAGATCGCATAAATAGGATGAAGCGATCGATATTGCAATCAATAATCCCTCGATTATTAAAAGCGAAGAAACAGAGCGAAATGGCAGCGTACACAAATGAAGAATATTACGATATGCTGATGGCACTCGGTGAGTGTCAGGGACAATATCACGTTGCTGCGAGAAGATACGCGGAATTATATCCGAACAGAGCAAGACATCCCAGGCCTAACGTTATACTTGCAGCAACTCAAAGATTATACGAAACCGGAAGCGTTTTACCGAAGAAAAAAGACACTGGTAGACATCGTGATGCGAGAACCTTACGAAACGTGGAAACAGTCGTTCGTGCTATTGAGCAAGAACCTGAAACTAGCATTCGGGACATTGCTCGAGAGCACGAATTGTCTTATTCCACAGTCCAAAGGATATTGAAAGAAGAAAAATTACACGCCTATCATTACACTCGCGTGCAACACTTACGACAAGAAGACTATCCTCGGAGAAAGAGATTTTACGAGGATTTCCTCAGAAGAGTGAACGAAGATCCAGAACTTCCGTCTTGCGTAATATTCAGCGATGAATCGCTGTTTACGCGAGAAGGAATATTGAACTCACACAATATGCATGTGTGGGACGCCGAGAATCCTCGACCGACACGACTCAGAAATTCCCAAGTTCGTTGGAAACTGAACGTCTGGGCTGGAATTATGGGTACAAAAATATTGGGCCCAGTTATTCTTCCAGAAACATTAAATGGCGCATCGTACATGGAATTTCTGACGGAAAATCTGCCGGACTTTCTGGAAGAAGTACCATTAATAAATAGAAATAAGATTGTATTTCAACAGGACGGTGCTGGTCCACATAACGCCAGAATCGTCACAAATTTTTTAAATCAGCAATTTCCCGGACGTTGGATGGGCCGGTATGGCCCGATACGGTGGCCTGCAAGATCTCCAGATCTCAATCCACTGGACTTTTTCTTGTGGGGCTACTGCAAGGAAGTCATTTACAGGCAGCTTCCCGAGACCATCGAAGAATTAAATGACAAACTTCACCATGCCATTTTCTCAATCGAGGACGAAGTCCTGGAGAAAACGCAAGAAAATTTATTGAGACGCATGAGAGCGTGCATCACAATGGACGGCGGACACTTTGAACACTTGCTGTAAAAAGAAGTGTTCTAAAATAATTAATCTGCCCTTTTCAGGGCAACCAAATATTATAGTAATCTGCCCTTTTCAGGGCAACTAAATATTTTATTTTCGAGGAACATTCTCTTCGAGTTCGCAAATTATTTTTAAAAAATCGACACGTTACAGGCAGACATTATCTACTATTCACTTGGCAGTACGAATGTTTCGAAGCATTCCCCTGCCGGTTATCATAGTATCTAATTTATCGATCGGATTTACAGTATCGATAAGTCAGCCTTGATTGACGAATTCATGCAGTTTACTATAAAAACATAACCTGATTGTTGTTATCGAGTTATCTCCGCGTCGGGTTACGTGCGTTGTGTACGCGTTTTTCTTCGAATAATTTTCAATCGCCGAATAATTAACCGGTAGTGATTAACAGTGATGAACCGATAGAGGCATTCGTAAATGCCTCATTCCATCGATCAGGTGTGTGAATAAATCCGTGAAAGTGTTGATACGCGATACAATTTATAAAAGACGTGTCCAGAAAATTTCTGATCGATTACTGTGATTGTGCGTAATGTGTATTTCTTTCTTTGAATAATTTTCAGTCGCCGAATGATTTATCGGTAGCGACTAGTAATAATAAATCGATAGATTCGTTTATCACTCAAGTGCGTCAGTAAATCCGAGTGCGTATCGATACGTGATGACAATTTATGACAGAAAAAAACTTCTGGCTTATTACTCGGTGTGGATTTGTGGATGGAAACGTGAGGTGCGATCTGAGTCACGGTGAAATTATTCATTCGTCAAGCTACAATTCGTCAAGTATGAGAACATCGAATCTGTACAGGTGAGTGAGTGAATGAGAAGAGAGAGAGAGAGAGAGAGTGTGTGTGTGTGTGTGTGTGTGATGTATCACATGCATGTATTTAGTAGGTATCGTGTGTGCAGCGATCAGCTGAGCGCCCCGCGTAAGCGTCGCGGTAAATCGCGTCGCGCGCCGCCCCTGTCTGCCTCTTATACTCGGCCCGTTACTCGTTAACTATTTCCTTTAATAATTCAAAAAGTAAACTTCGGACAAAATTTTCGTAGAGGAAAATTCGTCTCAGAATTACTTCCAGAATACGTCTTTGCAAGGACGCGTGGTTGTTCTGAATCACCCTGTATACTATACTTATTACCTTATCATATATACTATACTTTTTACCTTATATTATTGAATCATAGTACCGAATGTCGATATTGATTACGATGTATGCATGATACATATTTTATAAAAAATATAGAAAAGAACACATATTTAAATCTTCAAAGTTAAAATACACACGCGCGCGCGCACGCTTGTACGTATATTCAGTAGTTTATGTACAGCTTAACAAGTTGATATTCCGAGAACTATCTTGTATTGCGATCAATTTTAGTCATCTAAATTAAGACTGATCCTCGTTTATCTCTGAAGGATGAAGTAGGAAGTAATTTTAATATAATATTTCAAATTGGTACTTATATAAAATAATTCTTTATTCGGTAAAAATGAAGAATAGGGGACTCATCTTCAATGACCTTGACCTTGACATATGTTATCAAAGTCACTCTCCTGAGTGACCTTCAAGAGATTTTAGCCGTCGCTCGTTGTTTGGTAATAAGTTATTAACCAAAGAAATTTAATGAATAAAGCATAAGTTTACGATACCATATACGTTTACGAAAGAGTATATTTGATGGAATTTTTAGCTTTAAATCAGAAATAGGTTTGGGTTAGGTTATATTTTCCGAAACTGGAGCCCCGGACACATACGCTGATTAGAGGTGGATCCCCTATTCTTCACTTTTACTCCTTAGTTTTAATTACATCACGAAGCAAGCAACTTTTGTCTGACTAATTATGCAGTTTAGGATAGGCAGCTCGAATCACTTTGGTCTTGACATATGTTGTCAAAGTCATGTCCCTAAGTAACATTCTAAAGATCTTAGCTAGCGGTTTATTAAAAAGTTAACAAAAGAAGTTTAATGATTTTGCACGAATTGTCAGCTGTCCACGCGAAATAAGGGCTTGACCGTGACATATATTATAGAGATCACTTTTCAGAGTCACCTTTTAGCCGTCGCTCGTAGTTTATGCAAAAGTTATTAACACAAAACGTTGATATAATGATATTGCACGATGAATTGCCAGCTGTTTCTGAAGGGAGGAGTTACGAATTGAGTTAGGTTAGGTTAGGTTTTTCGCGGGGAGATACTCCCCGCCTACACTTCCACTATTCATATCTATATATTTTGACGTGAATACGTCTTATAACTCGATGGATGCCAATTTGAAAAGTTGAGCGTCACGCGAGACGCGGGATGCGTGACGAAATTTCTTTTATTCAATTTTAATATACAGTCTCATTTTAATTATAATTATAATATATAGGGTATCTCACTTTATCTTATTATAATATACAAGGTGTCGACTTTGGATTATAATATATAGGAAAATATACACAGTTGATTGAAACTACTATCTTTCTTTGAACTCTTTCCATTAACATGACGTTATTCACGTTAAAAACTTGCGGCCGTGTCCCGACACAGCCTACCCGAATTTTATAGATTTATAGATTCCAGTGTTTTATGCTATGTGCTGTGCAATGACCTTTTTTATCAATATTAACTCCTCTAATGTATATAATTTCTCTTGTCCTTTCATACACAACACAGCGTAAAACATTGGAATCTGCAAATCTATCAAAAATATATAAATATGAATAGTGGAAGCGTTATAACAAAAAAGGATTTGAATATTGAGGTATAAATGCATTTATTCATTTCTTGTTATATCAATATCAAGATTAATAGGATAGAACACAGCCATTATTTCGAAAAATTTAAGTCGTTTATCATATTGGCATTTGTGTTTAAAAACAAACTCAGATAATGTATGTAATGATAATCTCGTACCTATATCTGAATCTATATCGTGGAATTCCACTTTGAGTCAGAGACGCTCAATATTTTGAGTATGGACACCCGTTTCAGGATCTACAAAATTTTCGGAATGGTTCATAACTTCGTGCGTATAGTTACAACATCTAACAATCAATGTAGATAACACTACCCGGTGCGATATGTTGAAGAATAATTGGTATCAAAATCTCTCGAGGATCGTTGTTCGACAGGAACAATAAATAGTCGTCCAATATACTGTTCAATGCCTCCAAATAACCAATGACCGATTATGAGATGTCTATGATGATATTTACGTCTTCTAAACTTTGCCTCATCAATTTCGACAATAACATTCGAACCGCCAATTTGTTCTTCGCCATTAAATACCCCATTGTGCCAAGAGCTACATAAAAAATATAAAACAAAAGACCAATGCTATTACTACATACTAATACTACAAAAAATGCAGGTTTTGGTGAAATAATACTTGAGAACATTTACAAATTTGACATGAGACCACTGTGTGTTGTTTGTCTGTGTTGCTATTTCGTTAGTGCTATTTGCTTGATCTAGACGCGTTGTGTAGCATGTTCCATTTCTTCAAATGGCTTTGTCGTGAATTGTCATCTTGATTTGTAAGTAATTTTGAGCTAATTTCGTATTTTTTGCGTTTTTTCTTCTTGTAACATCGTATATACTGTTTGTAGCATTTTTCACTTGAGAAGGACCACAACCCATATGGTCGCAACGTTGTGAACTAATAAAGAAATTCTTTGCCAGTTGAGTTGTCGGAATTTTTGTTTTATTGATTTACAAAAGTAGGTGATAATATGGGAGTTCTAATTCATGGGCTCCGAGGGGGGGTGCGGGGCGGGGAGTATCTCGGTGGCGCGGGGTATGACGTCACACGGGGGAGGGGGGTTTCTCTGGGCGCGGGGTATGACGTCACGCGGGGGTCTTCGAGCGCCGGTACCAGTCAAAGGGATGTTTATGTAAACAGACTACTAGGAACTATGGTATTGTTATACAGAAGCGATAAGAAAAAAATGCAAGCGCCGGTACCTGGCTACTATCAATTACGACAAAGACGTTACCGCGCGTGAGATAGTTGATAGATAAAATAATCCGTTAAAAATTCTTTGGGGCACCGGTACCCGTTTCTAACCCATGGGGCTCTGAGGGGGTGTGGGGAGGGGCGGGTGTCCTCTGACACGTGGGTCTTCAACCGTCGACTGCAGTCAAAGAATGTGGCCGCAGGGTGGAAAGAGACGGAGATGTCATATAATCAAACGGAAAAAGGTTTAGCACCACAGTTGGTTACGAGCGCTCCAGAAAAGTTTTCAGTGAGCGTGCTATGGAAACATGGAGCAGAGTGAACATGACCTGTTGGAGGAAGCCAACAATGTCGCTACCTTGGGCGAATATTTCGCGTGGGTGCAACGTTGTGACGAGTGTATTGAACAATTGGAAGAAAAGAGTCGTGCCAAGCGTTCGCGGCTATCCATGGGAAATATATAATCGTTAATGGCTCGAATCGCGCGGCTCGAGGGATTGAAGAAGCATTTGGAAAGACGCTTTATACATTTCGGTGGTGGTGGTGGTGATTACGCCGAATAGCCTTCCAGCGCAGAACTCTCATGGCGAGAGATTGATACCACGTTTGAAAACCGTATATTAACCGGTGCGGTGATCAACGCGAATTACATCGAACCGCGACGATTCCTGGAAGACGCTAGCAGCATAGTGCTGAGGCATGTGCGCAACGCTATTGAACAACACAGCGTAAAAGTGAACACCGTGTTCAACGGCGAGTTTGTGGCGGGTGAAAAGACCGCCAATAAGAGTATAAACACGAAAAATCGTGGCCTCTTCCCCTACATCTGATCTGCAAGAGTGGTTCACGCAACACGTGATCGAACCCACCTTGACAACACTCGAAGAGTTCCAGGAGCGCGATAGCGGGTGGGCGTTGTCGAGTATATTGAACCTGACAATCAGCATTAACAAGTACAATCCCTTGCACGCGGGATGTTACATCAAATTACCGGAGGAGATCACGACGAAGAAGGCCGTAATCAACGTGCATTCTATGGACAATGCGTGCTTCACGTGGTCGGTGGTCGCTGCTCTGTACCCGGCGGAAAGAAACACGGAACGCGAATCTTCCTATCCGCATTACACAACGGTACTGAATCTCCAGGGCATAGAGTTTCCCGTAACGCTGAAGAACATTGCGAAGTTCGAACGTCTGAACAACATCTCCATAAACGTGTATACCATCAAGGAGAAGAAGAAAGAAGAGGAACAACTCACGATCGTACCGATACGACTCACCGATGAGAAGATGGATAAGCACGCGAATCTGCTGTACGTGCAAGATGCGCAGGACAACAACGTGGGACATTTCGCTTGCATCAAGAATCTGTCCCGCTTGGTGAGCTCCCAAATAAATAAGAAGAATGGGCAAAAATACATTTGTGAGTGGTAAGTAGTATTATATAGTAGTATTATTATAATGAATAAATACCTATTGTTAGCAATTAGCATTGCCAGAAATTAACAGGTCCTTTCTTTTATTCTTGCAGATGTTGCACTACTTCTACACTAATGAGAAGTTGGAGGCCCACTCCGTGGATTGCCAACGGATGAACGATTGTGCCATCGTCTTACCCAACGAAGAGGACAAGTGGCTGCAATTTACGCACTACAACCGGAAGGAGCGAATGCCGTTCATCGTGTACACCGATCTGGAGTGCATCCTGCAGAAGACGGAGGAGGACGACCCGAAGCTGTACCAGCGTCACCAGGTATTCAGCATCGGGTATTACGTGCGGTGCTCCTACGACGACTCGCTATCCGGGTACCGATCCCATCGCGATACCGATTGTATATCATGGTTCGTCGAAGAATTAAGAAGTATAGCGTATCGCATGAAAGCGAGTTTGTCGAGAAATGTCCCCATGGTAGAATTAACTCGAGACGAGCGCGAAAAATTTGATAGCGCGACGCAGTGTCATATCTGCAAGAAACCCTTCGCGCCGGACGACACGCGGGTTCGTGATCATTGCCACCTGACCGGTCGGTACAGAGGTCCCGCGCACGCGAATTGTAACCTAAATTACAGAGATTCGCATACTATTCCGATAGTGTTCCATAATTTATCCGGCTACGACGCGCATTTCATTGTCAAAGAACTGGCTAGCAATTTCAAGGGCAACGTCGATGTATTGCCGATTAATAAAGAAAAGTACATTTCGTTCACGAAACACGTTTACGGGTTCGATGACAATAAAACACCATGGCATAACCACATGCAATTGCGGTTCATCGATTCATTTAAATTCTTAAGCAGTAGTCTCGATAAACTGTCATCTTATTTAAATCAAGAGACACGGTAGTGTCTCGCGCCAAGTATATGCGCAGCGAGACCGACCGTGTACTGTTACACGAAGCGACGCTTTCGCAGACACTCAGATTATTAGATCTCAATAACCGCTGAACGGATCAAGTTCAGAGTAGGCTCAATGGATAGCATGAGGTCGAATTATGTAATAAAAATGTTTTTATTTTTCTTCTACGTGCCCTACGAGCGGAGATATGGCGATGCAAAGTCTGAAATTGGCAAATTTCACTTAAGAAACGTCATCATCATTATTATCATCGTTGTCATCGTCGTTTGTACAGTTCGTTCTTTTCAACGAGATGGCAGCAGCTAATATCAGTTTTCTTGCATGCGCCAGAGATGCGAGGTCCAGTTGATGCTTCAGATGCTTCAAAGAAAAGGAATAGAAAATGTTCTGAAACACTTGAAGCTGCAACACCACGTCGACGACGACGATGACGTCGTTGCACCACGTCGACGACAACGACGACGACGACGACGACGTTACACTACGTCGACGACGACGACGACGACGACGACGACGTTACACCATGTGGACGACAACGATGTTGCACCACGTCGACGACGACGTTGCACCACGTCGATGACGATAGAGAGTGAGAGAGCGAGAGAGCGGGAGGGCAAGAGAGCGAGTGAATGAGAGAGCGAGAGGGCGAGAGAGCGAGTGCTATGCGCGCGCTATTTTATTTTTCAATATTATAATGTTTTCGAATACTAATATTCATCTATTATTTATTATATAATAAATAACACAAATCCTATTCTAAAAAAGGCGTTAAAGGTGTTATATTTATTTCATCGTGTTTCATCAATATACAAATTTGACAGAATTGACAGCTGCCATTTTCCTAAGAAATAATAAATAAAAGTGTCAATATAACCGCACTGACAGCCATTATAACATTCTGACATTCGCAACACGAAGTTCAAGTCACACGAAGTTCGAGCCAAGCGAGAGAACCAATCAGCATCGCGGAAAGGAGGCCTCAACTATTCGATAAAAAAGAATTTCACGAAGTTAACACGCCTCTTTTAGAATAGGAAACATGTAAGTTAATACTTTTAAAAACCTTGACTGACAGGACTATGGCTTTTATTTCTTCATATATTATAAAAAAGAATAACATACTTTACATTACAAAATGTGTGAAATCACAACAAAATTATCTTTTTAAAAAAAGGTACAAAAAAGCGCCAAGTATACGCGCCTGAAGTTCTTTCAAAAAAAAGCTCAACAAAACTAATGATATGAACAAATTGCGCCAACTACAATGGGTATTTATGCAAACCAGAAAATCTATTACTTTATTATTATTCTTTGGCCGATATTCATTGTTGATTCTGATTTAAGACCATCTTAAGTACAATTATAAGATATTTGAAACCAATTACACAGTCGTATTAGCATCTTAAGACATTACTTCAGATCGTCTGGAAATAAGAATGGACTATGAATACTAGCCTTTGATAATAATATTAAGCAGATATTTTTATACGAATAAATATTTTAATACATAGAAATATATTTATTAATACAAATAAGTGTTTTTTTCAAAATACTTGGCGCTGCTAAACCGAATCAAAAATTGTCTTAGTATTTAAATAATCTAAAGATTACAATAATTTCCTTAAACTCTAAATTACATAACAACTCGCTGAAATACATATATGTACAAATGTAGTTAAACCTATTCTATGCTTAATTCTAATGTCACACACATACATACCCATGCACGCATTCACAAGAGATAAAGAAAGAGAATGAGGCAATTAACATAATGATTCGGTTTAGAAGCGCCAAGTATTTTGAAAAAAACACTTATTTGTATTAATAAATATATTTCTATGTATTAAAATATTTATTCGTATAAAAATATCTGCTTAATATTATTATCAAAGGCTAGTATTCATAGTCCATTCTTATTTTCAGACGATCTGAAGTAATGACTTAAGATGCTAATACGACTGTGTGATTGGTTTCAAATATCTTATAATTGTACTTAAGATGGTCTTAAATCAGAATCAACAATGAATATCGGCCAAAGAATAATAATAAAGTAATAGATTTTCTGGTTTGCATAAATATCCATTGTAGTTGGCGCAATTTGTTCATATCATTAGTTTTGTAGAGTCCTTTTTTGAAAGAACTTCAGGCACGTATACTTGGCGCTTTTTTGTACCTTTTTTTAAAAAGGTAATTTTGTTGTAATAACGATAAACTCCGAATCGTACGATCCGAATTTGCAAAATTGTCGGCTGACGACTTTGATTTACTTACGCGAAAGGGCGTGTTCCCTTACGAATACGTGGATTGTGCCGAAAAATTAGAGGATACTCGCCTACCGCCGCGCGAATCGTTCTATAGTTCTCTGACCGGTGATACGGTATCCGAGAGCGATTACGCGCACGCCGAGAACATCTGGCAGCGGTTCGCCATTCGAACGCTCGGCGAGTACAGCAATTTGTACTTGAAAACGGATGTCCTGTTGTTGACCGACGTATTCGAAAATTTCCGCGATAGCTGCATCAATAGTTACGGTCTTGATCCCGCGTATTATTACACTTTGCCCGGTTTTACGTGAGACGCGATGCTCAAGCATACGCGTATAAACTTCGAACTTCTTACCGATATCGATATGGTCATGTACATAGAACGCGGTATACGCGGCGGTCTGAGCCAATGTTCGAACAGATACGCGCAAGCCAACAACAAGTACATGCAGTAGTACGACCCATCGAAACCTTCGTTGTATCTCGTGTATTACGACGTTAATAACTTGTACGGTTGGGCAATGTGTCAACCACTGCCCTATGCCGAATTTCGATGGGTCGATGACACTTCCAATTGCGACGTGAACGTGATCGCTCCGGATTCACCGAAAGGGTACATTCTCGAAGTCGATCTCGAGTATCCACAACTGCTACACGACGCGCACGTCGACCTTCCATTCTGCCCGACGCACGATAAACCGCCGGGTAAACGGCAGGATAAGCTGCTCGCAACTGTGTACGATAAGAAGCGGTACGTCATTCATTATCGCAACCTGCAGCAGTGTACTCGTCACGGTCTTCGCGTCACAAAAATACATCGCGTATTAGAATTTGCGCAATCTCCATGGCTCCGCGATTACATCGAACTAAATACGCGATTTAGAACGGCAGCGAAAAATGATTTTGAGAAAAATTTGTACAAGCTAATGAACAACGCGGTATTCGGTAAAACCATAGAGAACGTGCGCAATCACGTGGATGTTAAACTATTAACGCAATGGAACGGACCATACGGCGCGGAGGCAATGATCGCGAAACCGAATTTCCACAGTCGCAGCGTCTTTTCGGAAAACCTGGTCGCGATCGAGATGCGTAAGCTTGAAGTGAAGTTCAACAAACCGATCTACGTGGGTATGTGCATCCTCGACATATCCAAGGTCTGTTTGTACGAGTTTCACCACGAGTACACATGTTACCCCTTTATCGCGAGAAGTGTAAGGTTACATACACGGATACCGATAGTTTGATTTATCATATCGAGTGCGAGGACGTGTACGAGCAAATGAAACGCGACATTGCATGATTTGATACAAGCGATTATGCATCCGAAAACATATATGGTATTCCGCTCGCGAATAAAAAGGTACCAGGTTTAATGAAAGATGAGAACAACGGCGCAATCATGACGGAATTCGTGGGGCTCAGAGCGAAAATGTACGCGTTGAAAGTAGACGGTAAAACAGATACCAAAAAAGCGAAAGGTGTTAAGAGTAATGTAGTCGCGCGAACGATAGCGTTCGCTGATTACATGCAGTGTTTGACAGACCACGTAGAAATGACTCGAGATCAATCGCGTATAACATCGAAGCTGCATAACGTGTACACCGTTCGCGAGACGAAAATCGCTCTGAGTCCGTACGACGATAAGCGCTACGTCGTACCCGATAGGAACGATACGCTACCGTGGGCACATTTCCGGATACCGTTGTAAAATATGTAGGATAAGGATAATAAAGAGTTATTGTATTCCATATATTTTCATATAATGTATCAATATATACTGTCATAGAGTTATACATTTATATATTTTATATGTTTGTGAAAAAAATTAATGCATTAAACGACATTGCTTTGTATCCACGAATTGTGCGATTCATCGAATCCCAGCCACTTCACGTAGACCTCGTCACCTCTCCTGCGCAGTACTTTCTCTATGAGGTACACGTCCTTATACATGTAAAAGTATTTTTTTATTGTATGTTTTCTTACATCGGTTTACGCGTCCCGTATACGACAGTATATGCGGCTTCATCCGTTCACGTGATACGATCACATGTCGCTCCGCGCGACCTTCGCTCCTCGATCGCTCAACACGTGGAACAGTCCATGATCCGCGGCGCCGGTCCGTCTATGTGCGTACGCTGCCAGGGCTGGTTGTGGTGCGCGTAGCACTTGCGGTACCGTTGCACCTCGGGATCGCGTCTCAGGTGTTCAGGTAACCTGTCCCACAACCCTTCCACGTAGTCGCCGTATCGTTCCAGGAGAATGATCTTCGGAACGTACTGCAACAACTCGCTCGTCAGACCGAGAATCGCTCTATCGTCCGGCAGCAACAAGAACATCGTTGCGTTTGCCCGATCGGCCGCGCTCCCCATCTTATATACGCGTCACTCGCTACGTCGTGATAACCTCGCGGAAATTCGGAACATTCAAAATAACCGTTGCACCACATCCGGTGGAAAATTTAAATATAAACGCGTCCGTGCGTCTCCGCAAACGTATATCTAAAGGATCGGTATGACGCGTTCGTCGTCGATACCGCGTCAGATCAAAGGATAACCGTTAAACCACATCCCTACGGTCTTCGGAGCTCATGTGTTGACGGGCGTAAATCACTGATTGTTACTGACCCGTTTATCAGTCCTTTAAGAGCGGTTCGCGAACATTCGTACTTGTTTGCTACACGTTCGATACACGTTCGATACATGTTCTTGACTCGTTTGTTCCACGTTCTTAAAACGTTCGATACACGTTATACCTGGCTGCTATCAAAGAGCGAGTAAGAGGAGGCGGTTCAGATACGAGACGGGAATGATTCTAGCTCCGAGCGAGAACGCACATTTTAAGAACGTGGAACGAACGGATCAAGAACGTGTATCGAACGCGAATGCACGTTTTAAGAACGTGGAATAAACAGGTCAAGAACGTGTATCGAATGCGAACGCACGTTTTAAGAATGTGGAACGAACGGGTCAAGAACGTGTATCGAACGAGAACGCACGTTTTAGGAACGTGTATCGAACGCGAACGCTAATAATTCAATAGCGAACTGTTCGAAACACATCGGCGCGAGCGCGACTGACTCGCAGAGGAGCACCACTGCTCAGCGCGATAGCGGACCGCTCAGCTGATCGACCCATTCAGCTGGCTCGCGAGGGTGCGGGGCAGCGAATCGCGCGCTAGCCGCGCTAAAAACGCACGTTTTAGGAACGTGTATCGCACGTGCTTGAATGTGTACCAAACGAGAACGCACGTTTTAAGAACGTGGAACGAACGGGTCAAGAACGGGTATCGAACGCGAACGCACGTTTTAAGAACGTGGAACGAACGGGTCAAGAACGTGTATTGAACGCGAAAGTACTGTGACATCCTGCGATGTCCAATAGCATTAAAAATTTTATTTTTTGCTTATTCAACACATTTATGAATTAATCCCTAGAATTACGGTATAACTACCAACATATTGGCAATATTAAAACTTACCATTGACACTTATCGTCAACCAAGGTACATCATAAGTTGTTACCGACAATGTATAACCATATAAGACAGGTTACCGGCAAACGCATATTCACTACTTAACCAATTACCGACCTTCGATAGGTACCAACTATTGTATCGAACATATTACTATTATATTTTATTAATCATTATTAATGTTGCTAATCAATAGTTAAGAAGGAAAAAGGAAAAATCCAAAAAACACAAACGAGTAAAACCAATACAATATACTAAATTTAGAATTATAGTTATTACCTAAGTTACGTAGTAGCCTTTTATGAACGGGAAGAGATACTTATATATATATATATATATAAAAGAATGAAAAAACCATAAAAACATGCATAAGAACGAAAATCCACTAAAAAGCCATTATAATACGTTTTAATACTGTAATTGTTATAATTTTTGGATATTTCATAACGTTAGCTGTTAGACATACTATATACATATAAATAATTTAGGGCGTCCTTATAACAATATATTTTATGTACACTGTTACATTAAGGCTTATCAATTAAATATAGGAGCAAATTAAATTTTTTGAATATAATAAAATTTTGTTCTAAACAAACAAATTTTATAATAACAATCACATTTATGATATATTTAATTATACGATTATATAGTCATCTGCGAGTATAACAAAAATAAATAGAACATCTGAGTGCATTTGTTATGAAAAAACCATAGGTTATTGTTTATAATAATTGAAGGAATAAGGTTAGATGAATAAAAAGTATATAATAATGGTCCATGGACCCTATCAAAGGACCGTAGGAATTTGGAATTTTAAAATTGTCGAAATTTTTATTTGTTAACTAAGCAATGAAAATCTTAACCGTTGGGAAATAATTTTTTATAATTATATAGCGTTATTGTGGGTAATAAAAGGAACTCAACGGTACCATCAAATTTATGAAAAACTCATTAATTTAGAAATGACCAACAACTTTCGTTGAGCACCATTTTTCGCTAGTCTGATGGTACCTGTGGAAAAATTTTTGTTTTAACATTATTACTTCACGAGATATTGCAAAATTCGAAAAGTTACTATTCAGTAAACAAATATACATTATTTTTTATTACGTTTGGTGTAAAAGACTTTAATAAATTATCAGTAGTTTAAAGGTTATATGGATTTGAATAAATTAAGTTAAAATCAATTAATTAATTGATCATTAACTATGAATAACGAAAAACCAATTGCAAAAAACATATATTGATTATTACATTATTAGTTATTAGCTCGCTGTGGCATTATGGTTCATTATTCATTTAATAAGAGTAATTATTTAACTATACCATCATTAAAATTCATATAACATTTAGTTAATCAGTTAAAATATATGAATGATTATTAATCGTAGAATAAAGAACATTATAATAATGGGTCAAATTGTAAACTTAGGCATTTAGTTATTTATATGGACCACATAGCGTTTACAACATTTCGTACGCTTTGTAATGTTTCAAACACTTTAAAGCGGTTAAGAGACTTCATACGCTTCGTAACATTAAGTTGCTAATTTGTGAAGTAAGAAACAATTATAATGCATTAAATTGCAATACTATTAATTATTTTAATATTACTTGTATTGAATTATTAATTCATTATTTTATTTAATGGAAGATATTATAATGACTAACATTAATATGACAACTAATCAATAGGTTAAGGTGTATGAACAATTATTATTAATAAGAAACGTTACAGTAGTGCGTTAAAGTATAATACACAAGGTTACTCTAATATTAATTAACTGAATGCATTAAATTATTATCCAGAGGTACAAGGGACCTTATAAATAATTAATGCATAAGGTTGTAGAAATTTAGGTTAAATTAATAATTTTAATATTTCATTTGTTGGGATCGAATAATAAAGTGGACAAGGTGTTAATTGAAGATTATTTCATTAACAGAAAATATCACTTATAATTTAGTATCATTATTGGTTGATTCGTACTACTACCATGTAAGGTTACCTTTATATTTTTTCATATCTTAATATTAATCATGCAATATTCGCATTTAAAATTTGATAATATTGTCTTCATAGGTTTATTAAAGATTTTTAATCTTAAAATAAAAGAAAAAAAATTTAATTAACGGGGCGCGAACCAGGATATGTTAAACTCGAGGCTTTACTTCCTTACTTGCTATGTGCTCCTGTTACTAATACTTTATATTTCTTCATATTTTTAATAGTAATCATGCAATATTCATGTTTTACACTAGATATATTGATTTTATTGGTTTATTAAAGACTTTTAATATTAAAATAAAAGAAAATAAAAGAAAAAATAATTAACGGGACGCGAACCATGAAATATTAATTCTTAAGGCGGCGATTTACTGATGCCAGATTGAAGTAATAATCGGTGTCCACTGTCTTAATCAAAAGACATAACAGTCTCTTCGATAAATTTAATCGTTAAATTTTAGTTGACTGAAAGTCATATCGGGTGTTCTGATTATTTAGTACGGAGAAATTTCTGTTGACCATAAGTCCCAACAGCTCATGCGATAAATTCGTACTGAGAATTTTATGTTGAACATTGGGAGAAAAATAATTTTATCTAACCAAAGCACTGAGCTCATCGTCCCCACCAGACTTTTCAAGGTCTCGATCCCACCATTAATAATTTTAAGAGCGGGGAACCAATCAGCGATCAAGGCGTAGCCTCCCTACTATTGTAACTTTGCATTTAATTATAAGGTCCCCACTTTTTGTAACCCTTTCTCGAGCGACAGGGACTCAGCCCTAAAATTTTAGTATAAGACTTGGTGCAGCAGCAAGAGAGCGTTACTACTACTACTACTACGACTACTCTTTGGAAGACTCTTGACTTATTATTTGATCATTACTTTCGTCACTTCGCTTTATAGCAATACGTCGCTAATAAAGCGCCTACCTAACTCAGTACTTGTCAGTCACTTATTATTTGCTTCTTGAAGTCACTTCGCTTTATAGCGTTACGTCGCATATAAAGCGTCTACCTAACTCAGTACTTGTCAGTCATTTATAATTTGCTATTACTTGATTTGCATTATAGCGTTGAGTCGCTACTGAGGCATCAACCTAATTTAGAATCAGTGGAGTTGTTTAACAATTATTTCTCGCTGCTGCTTGTTAAGTGCTTCCTGGCCTGAGGGTCCAGATTCCTGCGAACACTTGTGAGTAGATTTGTACCAAGTTTGAATTCTTATTGTATACTCACTATTCTTAATTGTTGTTTGCCAACTCATACTTTATTTTATATTCATACGACATTTGTATTCAATCTCTCTGTAACACAATTATATTATATCTACATTCAGTGACAGTTTACTTATTAATTCATCATTTATTTTGTAACTTTTGTATCCTCTTTACCTTAATTAATTATTCATTTATATGATCCTTAAAATATTCTTTAAAAGATTTATACTACCTTTCCTTATTTTACTTGGCGTTTATCCGCTGATAGTCCGACTTCTTTTAGTTTCATTTTATTTATACTATTTCCAGCTATATTACCACTAGGCGATACCATTTATGACTATACTACTAGCATCAATTTGCTCGTATTATCAGCATAATTCCTTATTATTTCACTCCTTATTATTTTATTTGTTGATCCATTACTACTTACAGTTATATTATTAAGCGTCCATTCCGCTTTTGATACAACCCTTTAATACTTATACTACTTATAGCTATACAATTGGCTATACACCTTTAGTCATATTATTAAGCGTCCATTTCGCTTATGATACAACCCTTTAATACTTATGCTACTTATAGCTATACAATTGGCTATACACCTTTAGTTATATTATTAAGCGTCCATTTCGCTTATGATACAATTTTTAATTATCCTTAGAATATTAGTATTACCTATAATTACACTACTAAGCGTTTACTTCGCTTATGATATAAATCTTTCATTGAGTTGTACTACTTATTCATTTTTTCTTTTCCTACCTATACCAATCGGCGTTTATCCGCCTGCGATATACCTTTGTCATTGACTCATATCACTATTATTTTACTTATAAGTTATTATATCAAGCGTTTAATTCGCTTGCATTACAACTTTTTATTAACTTACTTATACTACTTGAAGTTGTCCATCTACGATACGATTTTATTAGTTTATACCACTTATTTTACCGTTAATCCAACAATGAAGAATATAAGGTTAGTTATTACTTGAGTTATACTACTTAATTATTTAGTTAGTACCAATTACGTTTATTAATTTTTCCTTTGTTGTTATTAATTCAATTTAATACATAGTAATAAATAATACTAGCATCATAGAGTCATAGACTATATTTTATTAATCAACAATTATACATTCATAGTTCGATTTTGAAAGATATCGTCATCATTGTAAGTTGATCCAAACTCTCTCCATTCCCGGGTAAAGTCGGTGTATGCAGATTGACCCTAAATCAAAAGAGAGTATCTGATGTTAATTACCGAGGGCTAGGTTAGCACAGAAACCAGGTTAGCAACGTTCTCACCTCCCCGGACGTGACAGTGAACACGATAATGACCATGCTCCGCTCCAAATGCTCGTACAATCCGTTCGGCAAGTACAGAGTCAACGACCACTTCTTGCGCATCGAGTTTCAACACCGCGGTAGTCCACACGCTCATATACTGCTTTGGCTCGAGAACGATCCCAAGGAGCCGGTCAGCGAGAATATGCCGTTAACGGTGCAATTGGTGAACGAGTTGTGCTCAGTTAGCATCAATGATCTGCCGGACGAGTCCATGTACAGTAATCAGGTGCACAGACACACGTTCACATGCACAAAACGCGGCGAGACATTATGTCGCTTTAACATACCATTCTGGCCAATGGAGGAAACCAAAATTTTGCTTCCTTTGGCAAAAGATGACGGCAGGCGCGCGTAGCTGCAACGGAAGGCGAGACGTCTGCGATCAGTACTCGAGGAGAAGAACTACAACTCGATCGGTGAATTCCTGATTGACAACAAGTTGACTCAGGAGATTTACTTTAATATTATTCGTGCCTCGATTCGACGACCTACGCTGTTCTTCAAGCGCAGCATGCGCGAAGTGAACACGAACACTTTCCACCCCTGGATAGCCGGTGTTCTCAACTCGAATATGGACTTGCAGTTTATACTGGATGAATACAGCTGCGCCTCGTACGTGGTAGAATACGTAAACAAGTCTAATCGAGGTATGGGTAACTTGCATCGTGAACTCGTTAAGCTCATAATCACAATCACGTTAAGATGACAATCCCGATAAAGACTACACCTCGCTGCTGAAACAACTCGGTGTCAAGCTATTGAATACAGTCGAGATGTCGGCGCAAGAGGGTGCATGGTATCTGCTTAGGCAACCGATGAGCCATAGCAGCAGACAGGTTGTCTACATTCCGACAGTGTGGCCGCAAGAGCGACAGAAGAGCCGCAAGCGACGGGCGTAGATGGACAAAGAGAACATCGGCGACGACAGTACCGAAGTGTGGACCATGAATGTGATACAGCAATACGAGGAAAGGCCGCCGTCGCTCGACGCTGTCTACCTGGCCGAGTTCGTGGCGTGGTACGCTGACAGTAAACAGGTACAGTCGTCGTCGGATATCGAAGATGATACCGATGACAACGGTGACCGTCGCCGACCATCTCGCATCTATCATAAACGTGACGTTCCGCGTGTGATTCGCTACAGGCATTACGAGTTGGATGAAACCGTCAACTGCAAACGTGAGATGGTTACTTTGTATCTACCGTTTCGAAAGAAGGTCGTTGATATTTTGGATCGCAATAAGTTCCTCGACTTGTACGACACTCACGAGCAGGATATACTGCAACGGAGAAAGTTATATGAGTCCACTATATAGACATAGACGCAGTGTTGGCCGAGCTGAAGGAGCTCTGCATCAATGATGACGACGAGCTTCGACGTGTGGAGATGCCAAATGAGAGCCGCATTAGATTTGTGAACGACGTGCTTGGAGAAGGTGGCGTGGAGAACGCCGACGACTTCGACGAGATCGAGGCGAGGCCCGGCATCTCTGCCGTGCGGCGACGAACCAACGTAATGTCCAAGCAAGAGTATTGCGAAATGCTGCGTTCTACCAACAGCGAGCAGCGCGAGTTTATACTGGAGGTCATACACCGGTTGCATAATCCCAACTCGGATCCCATACAGGTCTTCTTTACCGGACCCGCCGGTTGCGGGAAGACATACGTTCTCAAAGCGGTCATGGAGATATATAACCGGTATACGCAGCAGCACAACTCGCTTCATAACGCGTATGTTGCCTGCGCATCGACAGGGAAGGCGGCGGTGTCGATCGGCGGAACGACCGTGCACTCGACGTT
Organism: Ooceraea biroi; assembly: GCF_003672135.1. NCBI lineage: Eukaryota > Metazoa > Arthropoda > Insecta > Hymenoptera > Formicidae > Ooceraea > Ooceraea biroi. Next base: position 7,695,209 of record NC_039508.1, read on the forward strand.
TCGGTTGACGCAGTCCAGGAAGACCAGCGTGCTGCCGACCGAGCTACTGCACAGTTATAGGAATCTATTCATTGGCGTAAAATGCATTGTCACGTCCACCGCTACCGCAGAATTAAAAATTTCCTTTTTACAATAACAATCTCCAGCGTTAGACTATATATAGTAATAATTGCGAGCGCTAGATCATAAGGAAAAACACTTGAACAAATCCCAACGCCATTGGCCAAGTATTTGCACTAGTTCGAAAATAGACCAATCAGAAGCTGTTACATATCACTAACACTATTGGACAAAACTTGGGAATTGGGCAAGTTCCTAGAGTAAGGTTTGGACAAGTTACTAAAATCCTAGTTCGGAACTAGACCCATCAGACGACGCTAGTTGTAACTAACGTCACCAGCCCTAGTTCCTAGTTACAACTCGGAACGCCACCCGACGGAACTAGACAACACAAATCTCCGACTATATACTCGGAACATCCGCCGCGATCGCTCTCTTGTGCAGCAGCCGTCGTCGAGGTAACACCTCCAAACCTTCCTCGCATCCCTTCGGGGTCTAGTGTTAGATTCTATTTTCATTATTAACCTCAAAGTTTTAGCGCGAATCAACCTACAACCAAGTTCCATTTATTCAACCATTATTATATCGACTACTATCATTACTATTATTTGTAACTAATAATTAAGCGTTTATAGATATCGCTACATTATCGTAGATTCTTTTATATTTTTCATAACGTATGTAAACTCGACTTCTCCTTTCGAGAGTATTCAATTATACATATTAATAATTGTAATCACTGTTTATTTAATTCTCTCATCCATTCTTCCCCTTTCCTTCAGCGAACGTAGTAATAAATAAGTGTGCGCGTTTTAAAATACGAAGTTGTGGTGCGTATTACAAACGATCTACCACGAGAAGGACGACCACGAGGCAGCTAACCTCCAAATCCAGTAGACGCACGCTACGCTAGAGTTTTAACCTCCAAGACATGTGGCCAGCAACGGTGAGTACAACTTATATTTACATTTAAGCCCACTGCTATAGTGTTGCTTACGTAATTTAAACCATTAATTATTCACTTTGGTCGTGCCACCTTACTTATTATTCGAGCCACGTGTTGTCGTGAGATATAACCTCAACGTCTAACCTCAACGTGTATTATTCGAGCCACGTGTTCGTCGGGAAACATAACCTCTCCTCGGGCGAATAACGCTCATTTCTCGAGCGGACACTCGCTCACTACGACCGAATTCCCCGAGGAAATGGAGTTTGTTTAATAAATTTACCGAAGTAGCGTAAGCTAACCAACTGTATGCATATTTCTTTTACCTTACCCCTCTCCCCCCTATACCTACGACAAATCGAAGAGCGAACATCGCTTCTTGGGGCATGCACCGCCCTTCCTGCCCCGGTCGGCTTAACAGAACTTACTTATCCCGGAAGCGGGCGCAATAACGTGTGATGTGCCGCTTCATAACGCGTAGATTTAGCCTCTCCCGACCTCCTCCTCCCATACTGGATCATCAATTGCGGACCACCGCCACTTCGTGTATGAAGTATTCGGCCTACTTCCATCCAGAGTCTAGAAACTTGTTCTGTCGGAACTGCTATACCAACGCCATTTCCACTTCAGAGAAATTGAGTTGTGAGCTAATACAGAAGCACGATTTAGTGGTAGGATTCACACGATACATTCCTACGTGCCACGATTGCAGAAGTAACCTTGCGTCTTACTCTCCGGTGCTAAGCTGCGATACCTGTGCGCTCGAATATTCGGCACTGCTCAGTTTGTTACAGGCAGCCGGTGAAAGTATTCTTGATTTCCCCGACCCGACCGTGGTGCGGGTACAGGGCGACGAAATAAGCACTCTAGCTCTTGCACCTGGTGATAACTAGACCCGTTTCCCTCTACGAAATTACTCCGATCGCGGTATCCCCGGGAAGAATTCTCGGATTCGTTAATACCCGAAAACAGCGATCCAGCCCCGTGTCATTGCCCGAGTTAATCAACAACCGCGGCCGACCGGGACGTAACATAATTTGGTGACAGCGGTGGGATACGAGAAAATTTCGTAATGGAAACGCGTTCTAAAACACCCAAGATGTTAACGGAAGCGGAAATAGAGGAGCTTCAGGCTCAGGTACGTAAGAAGGAAATACAGTTACGGGAACAATCCTCCGCTCTAGAGGAACAAAAACGCGAATTTCTCAACCTAAAAGAATCCACTGAACGCGATTTGAAAAACATCCAACTAGGGCTTCAAAAAAAGGAAGCCGAGTTGGAAAGACGAGGGTTGACATTAGACGAGCAACCCAACCCAACGAACGACACGGACTCTATCGACGACGCACTCCGCGAGAATGCCGAACTGAGACAAGAATTAGCGCGATTACGTGCAGCCGTAATACCTGAACCTACACCCCTATCCCAAATACCTTCCCATGCGAACACCATGCGATACTTTACTACACCAAATGCGCAGGCATCGCAAGAATCCTCCTTCGACTCCCCGACACCGCGAGTACACTTCCGCGAGATCCTAGAAGCAGTACCGCATTTCGATGGTTATAACATTACGGTGACACAGTTCATTCGAGCATGCCGTCGCGCTCGCGAGACCGTACCCGCATCCTCCGAAATCAGCCTCACGCGTATGCTAGTAAACAAACTACGCGGACGCGCTTATTCCGCTGTGGATGGAGTTCCTTGTAACACAGTAACGCAGCTTGCTGACTTGTTGAACCGCGTATTCGGAAAAAGGAAAAACTGTACGCCAGTACCACGGAGACCTATCTTACATTTACTGGAAACCTAGCGAACACATTCTTGACTACATCGACCGTGTAAAAGACCTCCATTCCTGCATACTCGACGCGGAACGACATGAGTATGGAAGTTTAACAAGGACTAAGGCCACCGAAATCGTGCCGAGGTAGCCGAAGCCTTCTGCAAAGGGTTGCCGCCGGATTTTCGCATGCAGTTGTCCGACGGGCATTACAGGCAACCCCTCGAAGCATACTCTCGCGCAATCGATTTAGCTAAGCAAAGAGAGTTAGACAAGGAAAGATTCGAACCACGACGTAACGATAGACCAACGGAAGAATACCGCGCACGAACCAACATTCGACCTATAACATACACAAACCAAACACGTGAACACCGCGGTAACAGAAAACCCTTCGCCACAAAGGCTCGCCAGATATGGACACCGCCAGGAAGGTCCCGTCATAAACAAATATCGGGACGGCCCTACCATAAACAGATACCGGGAAGCCCCTATCGCCAATAAACATCGAGAAGACCAACCGTGCAGGGGACCATACACGTGGCAACCCCAGAGAAAAAATGGTGCCGTTATTGTAAAAAACGTTGGACACGAGATAGAGGAATGCCGGAAGCGGCAATATAACAATTCACAACGCGAATCGGGAAACGCATCTCGCCCCTCGGGTCAGAAGGACAAAGAGAGGAGATAATCTTTACATTGGCTACCATGCGTATAACT